>NW_027309987.1:225000-227500 GCF_047496795.1 Chiloscyllium punctatum | reverse complement strand
GCAGCCGTGGTCACCGCCAAACCCCCACAACTCGAGCAAGTGAAAAAAAAAGTAACAAATAAGAAAGGATCGTCGGCTTGGGGGTACGCCCGTTTCCGTTTCAACTTGTCTCGCGAGGGTGGTTTCGGGGCCAGCAGGAGAGCTCGTCGGGGTAGCAGGCCCTGCAGCCGTGGTCACCGCCAAACCCCCACAACTCGAGCAAGTGAAAAAAAAAGTAACAAATAAGAAAGGATCGTCGGCTTGGGGGTACGCCCGTTTCCGTTTCAACTTGTCTCGCGAGGGTGGTTTCGGGGCCAGCAGGAGAGCTCGTCGGGGTAGCAGGCCCTGCAGCCGTGGTCACCGCCAAACCCCCACAACTCGAGCAAGTGAAAAAAAAAAGTAACAAATAAGAAAGGATCGTCGGCTTGGGGGTACGCCCGTTTCCGTTTCAACTTGTCTCGCGAGGGTGGTTTCGGGGCCAGCAGGAGAGCTCGTCGGGGTAGCAGGCCCTGCAGCCGTGGTCACCGCCAAACCCCCACAACTCGAGCAAGTGAAAAAAAAAAGTAACAAATAAGAAAGGATCTCTGTCGGCTTGGGGGTACGCCCGTTTCCGTTTCAACTTGTCTCGCGAGGGTGGTTTCGGGGCCAGCAGGAGAGCTCGTCGGGGTAGCAGGCCCTGCAGCCGTGGTCACCGCCAAATCGCCACAACTCGAGCAAGTGAAAAAAAAAGTAACAAATAAGAAAGGATCGTCGGCTTGGGGGTACGCCCGTTTCCGTTTCAACTTGTCTCGCGAGGGTGGTTTCGGGGCCAGCAGGAGAGCTCGTCGGGGTAGCAGGCCCTGCAGCCGTGGTCACCGCCAAACCCCCCACAACTGTTGGGCGCCTACCTGCGCGGGGCAGGAGGACACTTTCCGATTTCAAATCTCCGTTTGCCGAGTCCACCCCGAACGCACGCGGGCGGGCGGGTTCGCATCACCCTTCGTCACAAGGGGCGAAGCCCGTTCCACCGTCTCGTCAGTAGTGCCGACCGGTCTGTGATCGACGAGGGGAGCCACACCAGGTCCGGCCCTGCTGCTTGGCGGCACCGCGTCGTCGGGAGCTCGCGACAGACGGAGGGTTTCGGTGTACTCTCCAGCCACGGGAAACGAAGCCGGTGATGCAGGCGCCGGTCTTTCGCTCCCAAATCGGCTGGGTTTACATCGTTGCTATCTAGTCACGCTCCCTTCAAACCCGACGGGGTACCTATTCCCCTCACCCGTCTGTGCGTATACAGCCTCTTTGCACTTGCGGGATGGGGGTGGTGGTTTAAAGACTCTCGAGTTGCCGCCCGTCGGTCTCCGAGCTCCGTGCAGTAGTGATCCCCAGCGAACTGCCAGCAGGGCGAACGAGCGATCCCGCTCTCGGTCGGGGCGCCTGGCGTCGATCGGTGGTCGGTGGCTTGCGGGCAAGCTGCGCTGTGAGTGTGGGAACGAGTATGACGAGCCGTTGCCGCGACTCCCAGTCCACCTCGGCGGTGGCTGGGCCGGGCGGGCGTCTGCTCGGGCGAGTGCCGCCCCCGCCTCCTCGCAGGAAGTCCGCTCGCCGACACGCCGCCACGTGCACGCGTCAGTGACGCTGCCGAACCGATGGCCGGTGCCCGTTCCCGCCTCTGCTTTTCCTAGGGCAAAGCTGCTGCACGCCTCGTGATACTAGGCGGGCGACATGGTGGCGGTGATCCTGCCTCCGTCGCTGCGGTGCGTTGGGGCACGCATCGCCTCTTGGGCGCCCTGTCCTCCTCCCCCCAATAGACGTATGTTTCTGCGGGCCGCACCAGGATGGTGCTCCCCATCGCTTCACGCCACCCTGCTCCGCCCGCACGCCGGCGTGCAGGTGGCTGTAGCTCAAGGTGGGGAGCGTATGTGCGGTCCGGGTCGCTTTCCTCTGGCGAGGGAGAGACCTAAAACAAACTCAGACAACTCTTGACGGTGGATCACTCGGCTCGTGCGTCGATGACGAACGCAGCTAGCTGCGAGAATTAATGTGAATTGCAGGACACATTGATCATCGACACTTTGAACGCACTTTGCGGCCCCGGGTTCTTCCCGGGGCCACGCCTGTCTGAGGGTCGTTTGGCAATCAATCGCACTCGCCTTGGCTGGCGAGAGCGCGGCTGGGGTGTCGCAGAGGACCCGTCCTCTTTGTCCCCCTAAGTTCAGACTCCGGAGCCCTCCGGCGTCGGAGCGCTTGGCCTTTCCCCCCCACCCTGCACATTCCGTTCGTCAGGCTCGACGCCATCCCCCCGCCGGGGAGCGCGGCCTGGCGTCCGTCTGTGTCGTGGCAGTGGGGCCAGCACGGCTGTCACCGGTCCCAGAATGGCTGTCGGTGGTTCACACTGTGTGTGTGTGCCAACCCTCCTGGTCTCTGGGACACGGAGCTGCCACGAAGTGTTGAGCCTCCAGTGGGGGGTCTGCCTAAGCTCTGCACGTCCGCATTGGGTCCGTCTCTCGGTTGGCTGGCAGTGGAAAGAGTGAAGGGAGCCGCG
>NW_027309987.1:217500-220000 GCF_047496795.1 Chiloscyllium punctatum | reverse complement strand
GAGAGTAATAGGAAGGGTGTGTGGTCAAGTGAGGAAGTAGATATGTTGCAAAAATTGGAGCTAGAATTTGCTGGTAATAGGAATATTAACAAATTGATCGCCGAAAGATTAGGATCAAAGACGGCAAAGCAAATTTCAGACAAAAGGCGTCTGCTAATTAAGAAAACCAAAAAGAATGATAAAAAGGTTGAAGTAGATGGTGAGATATTGTTGAGTAGTAATATGGAAGAAGAAGAGGAGGAAAACATTGAGAGTTTGGATAGGACACAGGAAGCGATAGGTAGTGTCCATAGTAATAGTAATAAGTTGGATTGCCCGGAGGGATCAGTGGATGAACTTCTTAGCTTAATTGAAAGGAACCTGGATAAGAGTAAAAAGGGTAAAAATGAGTTTGAAAGGATTATGAAGGGGATCTTAAATAAGATAGAAAAGAAGAATAAAGAAAATATTAGTAATAAGACTAAACATAATAAACGGATAGATGTTAAAATAAAGGATAATAAAACAGGGAAGAATAAAGGGATTAGTGGTGCAAAAAGTAGGTACGGTAAGAAGAAAGGAAAATTTAAAGAGATGCAGGTTCTTTTTAAAACAAAACGCCAGTATTTAGCTAGAACCCTGATGGGTGCTCCGGGTAGAAGTAAATGCCCCCTAGAAAAGAAAGATCTAGAAGAATATTTTAAGGGTAAATTAACTAAGAGTAATGAGAAGAATAATCTGAGAGGCTTTGTTAAATATAACAATCAGATAGAGGAATCCCAATTTGCACTTCTAACGGGACCTGTAGGGGTAGAGGATGTGGATCGTGCCATTAAGGCGATGGACATCAAAACTGCTGCGGGTCCCGATGGGATGACAATGGGGGATATTATTAAGATTTTTAATAAAGACAATATGCTGCTGCCAAGATTGTACTCAATCTGGGTGGCCACGGGCAGGATACCAGACCAGTTGAAGGTCAGTAGGACCGTACTTATTCCCAAAAGTAATAATGAAGAAGAACTACTAGATATTAATAATTGGAGACCAATTACTATTGGTCCAATGCTATTAAGAATTTTTACTAAAATTATGGCCAGTAGATTGAATAAGATTATTAAATTAAACAAAAGACAAAAAGGATTTATGACGGGAGTCCCAGGGTGTGAAGAAAATATTAAGATTTTAGAGAACATAATGAATGGGGCAAAATGTAAGAAGAAGGACTTGGCAATAGTCTTTGTAGACTTAGCCAAAGCCTTCGACACCGTGGGACATAAGTTGATAGTGACAGGCCTTAAAAGACTCCAGCTCCCAGGAGTGTTCGTACAATTAATTAGGGATCTTTACGAGAATAACTTTACCCAAATTGAAGGATATAACTGCAAAACCGATAATATTCCGATATTATGCGGGGTTAAGCAGGGCGATGCTTTATCGCCAATTTTATTTAATATAATTATGGATCCGCTGATTAGCACAATTGAGGAAAAACAAAAGGGGATATTTTTGGGTGAGGGTGGTAAGGATTGTCATTGTGCATCGTTAGCTTTTGCCGATGATATTGCCCTAATTAGCGAGACATATGAGGGAATGGTATATAACCTTAAAATAGTAGAAAGATTTTGTCGAAACACTGGGCTGGAGGTCAATATTAAAAAAACTAAAGGGTTTTATTTTAATCACAAAAACAAGTCCTTTATATATAATGATAAACCCAAGTGGAAGTTTGAGGACAAGGAGATTCAATTTATTGAGCCAGGAACTACCGATAAATATTTAGGGGCCAAGATTGACCCCTGGTTGGGGATTAGTAAGGCCAACTGGGAAAATCAATTAGAAGTATGGTTAGGGAATTTAAAAGGTTCATCCCTGAAACCTGTCCAAAAGGTTGAAATTTTAAAAACGTATTTTATCCCTAGGCTATTTTATTATCAGGTTTTATCAGAGGTTTCTCTAAATTATTTAAAGAAATTGGATAATATTATTAAGAGTGCAATCAAAGAAATCTTACACCTACCACAATCCATTACAGACGGCATTTTATATGCTAAGTCTCGAGATGGAGGTCTTGCCATAAACCGCTTATCGACATTTATCCCGATCATGATAATGAGGAAATATGGATCGCTACTGAGGTCGGAGGATGGGGTGCTACATGCATCGTTTAAATTTGCTGGAAGTAGCGTCGAGGATAGAATGCGGAAACTGAGTAAATTAAGAGCGATGGCAAACATCTGGAATCCAGAGATTATTAATGGCTCTGAGGAAAGGGAAACTGTCGTTAATAGCGGAGATGATGAAGACGGCTTGGAAGAATACAGGAGCGTAAATTACGTAAATTGGAGAGCCGTGGAGATGCAGAAATGGATGACCCTCCCCTGTCAAGGTGCAGGGATCCATTATTATAAGAACGACAGCATCTCAAATAGTTGGTTACAGAAGATGCAGCATATGAAGTCATCCAAAGTGATTAATTCGCTGCTGTTAAGAACGAATCTATATCCAACGAGGGCATCAT
>NW_027309987.1:200000-212500 GCF_047496795.1 Chiloscyllium punctatum | reverse complement strand
CCAAGCGCATTTTTGAATTGGTTACTGATTTCTCCGTTCGAGTTGCGGCTGCGGTTGGCTTCAAATAGTGGTGGGGGCTTAATTATCGCCGAGGGGAGCATGTCCCGGTGGTGTGGCCGAGGATGGAGTGCCTTTTGAAGGGGGTGTTTCTGAATTTGGACCCTTTTTGAGTTGCATGGCCGGATGGGTGTGGTTTTGAAGGGTGTGTCTGTCTGGAGTGGCACCGGCGTTGGTGTGAGGCTGAGGGTGGGCGTTCGGTTCCTGGTTAGGGATAGGGAAAGGGTGAGACTTAGCTTTAGTGCTCGTGCCCCCGATTTTGGTAATGTTTGACGTCAATTTTCCAAGGAGGCGAATGCAAGGCTTCAGAGGGACTTTGAGTGTTCGGGGGCGGGGTAGCTCAGCCGGATTTGCCCCGGCGGTTCTGCGGACGGTGTTGACTTCGAGGGCGGACCGGCCCCCGTGTTCAGTCCGAATATCGTGCATTGTTAACGGCGGGAAGTGTTCCAAAAGGGAATGGGATTGAATGTGACTGCTGAAGCCGACTTTGAGACCTGTAACGCGGGTAGCTCAGCCGGATTTGACCCGGCGGTTCTGGCGACGGTCTCGCCTTCGAGGGGGGAGCGCCCCGCGTGTTCAGGCCGAATTTTGTGCATTTCCATCGGCGGGAAGAGGTCCAAACGGGAATGGGATTGAATGTGACTGCTGAAGCCGACATTGAGACCTCTAACGCGGGTAGCTCGGCAGGATTTGACCCGGCGGTTCTGCCGAAGGTCTCACCTTCGAGGGGGGAGCGTCCCGCGTGTTCAGGCCGAATATCGTGCATTGTTAACGGCGGGAAGTGTTCCAAAAGGGAATGGGATTGAATGTGACTGCTGAAGCCGACATTGAGACCTCTAACGCGGGTAGCTCGGCCGGATTTGACCCGGCGGTTCTGGCGACGGTCTCGCCTTCGAGGGGGGAGCGTCCCGCGTGTTCAGGCCGAATTTTGTGCATTTCCATCGGCGGGAAGAGGTCCAAACGGGAATGGGATTGAATGTGACTGCTGAAGCCGACATTGAGACCTCTAACGCGGGTAGCTCGGCCGGATTTGACCCGGCGGTTCTGCCGAAGGTCTCACCTTCGAGGGGGGAGCCTCCCGCGTGTTCAGGCCGAATTTTGTGCATTTCCATCGGCGGGAAGAGGTCCAAACGGGAATGGGATTGAATGTGACTGCTGAAGCCGACATTGAGACCTCTAACGCGGGTAGCTCGGCCGGATTTGACCCGGCGGTTCTGCCGAAGGTCTCACCTTCGAGGGGGGAGCGCCCACCGTGTACAGGCCGATTTTCATGCATTTCCAACCGTGGGAAGGGGTCCGAAAGGGGATGGGGGTGAACGTGACTGCTCAACCCGACTTTGAGACCTGTAACGCGGGTAGCTCAGCCGGATTTGACCCGGCGGTTCTGGCGACGGTCTCGCCTTCGAGGGGGGAGCGTCCCGCGTGTTCAGGCCGAATTTTGTGCATTTCCATCGGCGGGAAGAGGTCCAAACGGGAATGGGATTGAATGTGACTGCTGAAGCCGACATTGAGACCTCTAACGCGGGTAGCTCGGCAGGATTTGACCCGGCGGTTCTGCCGAAGGTCTCACCTTCGAGGGGGGAGCGCCCACCGTGTACAGGCCGATTTTCATGCATTTCCAACCGTGGGAAGGGGGCCGAAAGGGGATGGGGGTGAATGTGACTGCTCAACCCGACTTTGAGGCATCTAACCCGGGTAGCTCAGCCGGGTTTGACCCGGCGGTTCTGCCGACGGCCTCGCCTTCGAGGGGGGAGCGTCCCCCGTGTACAGGCCGATTTTCATGCATTTCGAACCGTGGGAAGTGGCCCAAAAGGGGATGGGAGTGAATGTGACTGCTCAACCCGACTTTGGCGCTTCCGAGCCGGGTAGCTCAGCCGGGTTTGACCCGGCGGTTCTGCCGACGGTCTCGTCTTCGAGGCGGGTGCCTCCCCCGTGTACAGGCCGATTTTCATGCATTTCGTACCGTGGGAAGTGGTCCAAAAGGGAATGGGGGTGGACGTGACTGCTCATACCGACATCGAGACTTGTAAGCCGTGTAGCTCGGCCGGGTTTGATCCGGCGGGTCTGCCGACGGTCTCGTCTTCGAGAGGGGGGCCTCCCCCGTGTACAGGCCGATTTTCGTGCATTTCCAACGGTGGGAAGAGGTTCAAAAGGGGATGGGGGTGAATGTGACTGCTCAACCCGACTCTGAGGCTTCTAACCCGGGTAGCCCGGCCGGGTTTGACCCGGCGGTTCTGCCGTCGGTCTCGCCTTCGAGGGCGGAGCCTCCCCCGTGTACAGGCCGATTTTCGTGCATTTCAAACCGTGGGAAGCGGTCCAAAAGGGGATGGGAGTGAATGTGACTGCTCATACCGACCTTGGCGCTTCCGACCCGGGTAGCTCAGCCGGGTTTGACCCGGCGGTTCTGCCGACGGTCTCGTCTTCGAGGCGGGTGCCTCCCCCGTGTACAGGCCGATTTTCATGCATTTCGTACCGTGGGAAGTGGTCCAAAAGGGAATGGGGGTGAATGTGACTGCTCAACCCGACTCTGAGGCTTCTAACCCGGGTAGCTCGGCCGGGTTTGACCCGGCGGTTCTGCCGTCGGTCTCGCCTTCGAGAGGGGCGCCTCCCCCGTGTACAGGCCGATTTTCGTGCATTTCCAACGGTGGGAAGAGGTTCAAAAGGGGATGGGGGTGAATGTGACTGCTCAACCCGACTCTGAGGCTTCTAACCCGGGTAGCCCGGCCGGGTTTGACCCGGCGGTTCTGCCGTCGGTCTCGCCTTCGAGGGCGGAGCCTCCCCCGTGTACAGGCCGATTTTCGTGCATTTCAAACCGTGGGAAGCGGTCCAAAAGGGGATGGGAGTGAATGTGACTGCTCATACCGACCTTGGCGCTTCCGACCCGGGTAGCTCAGCCGGGTTTGACCCGGCGGTTCTGCCGACGGTCTCGCCTTCGAGGGGGGAGCGTCCCCCGTGTTCAGGCCGAATTTTGTGCATTTCGAACCGTGGGAAGTTGCCCAAAAGTCGATGGGAGTGAATGTGACTGCTCAACCCGACTTTGGCGCTTCCGAGCCGGGTAGCTCAGCCGGGTTTGACCCGGCGGTTCTGCCGACGGTCTCGTCTTCGAGGCGGGTGCCTCCCCCGTGTACAGGCCGATTTTCATGCATTTCGTACCGTGGGAAGTGGTCCAAAAGGGAATAGGGGTGGACGTGACTGCTCATACCGACATTGAGACTTGTAAGCCGTGTAGCTCGGCCGGGTTTGATCCGGCGGGTCTGCCGACGGTCTCGTCTTCGAGGCGGGTGCCTCCCCCGTGTACAGGCCGATTTTCGTGCATTTCGAACCGTGGGAAGTGGTCCAAAAGGGGATGGGGGTGGACGTGACTGCTCAACCCGACTTTGAGGCTTCTAACCCGGGTAGCTCGGCCGGGTTTGACCCGTCGATTCTGCCGATGGTCTCGTTTTGGAGGGGGGAGCCTCCCCCGTGTTCAGTCCGATTTTCGTGCATTTCGAACCGTGGGAAGTGGCCCAAAAGGGGATGGGAGTGAATGTGACTGCTCATACCGACTTTGGCGCTTCCGAGCCTGGTAGCTCAGCCGGGTTTGATCCGGCGGTTCTGCCGACGGTCTCGTCTTCGAGGCGGCTCCCTCCCCCGTGTACAGGCCGATTTTCATGCATTTGCAACGGTGGGAAGTTGCCCAAAAGGGGATGGGAGTGAATGTGACTGCTCAACCCGACTTTGGCGCTTCCGAGCCTGGTAGCTCAGCCGGGTTTGAACCGGCGGTTCTGCCGACGGTCTCGTCTTCGAGGCGGCTCCCTCCCCCGTGTACAGGCCGATTTTCGTGCATTTCGAACCGTGGGAAGTGGTCCAAAAGGGAATGGGGGTGGACGTGACTGCTCAACCCGACTCTGAGGCTTCTAACCCGGGTAGCTCGGCCGGGTTTGATCCGGCGGTTCTGCCGACGGTCTCGTCTTCGAGGCCGGTGCCTCCCCCGTGTACAGGCCGATTTTCGTGCATTTCCAACGGTGGGAAGTGGTCCAAAAGGGAATGGGGGTGGACGTGTCTGCTCATACCGACTTTGAGACTTGTAAGCCGGGTAGCTCAGCCGGGTTTGTTCCGGCGGTTCTGCCGACGGTCTCGTCATCGAGGGGGGAGCCTCCCCCGTGTCCAGGCCGATTTTCATGCATTTCCAACCGTGGGAAGTGGTCCAAAAGGGAATGGGGGTGAATGTGACTGCTCATACCGACTTTGAGACTTTTAAGCCGGGTAGCTCAGCCGGGTTTGACCCGGCGGTTCTGCCGACGGTCTCGCCTTCGAGGGGGGAGCGTCCCCCGTGTTCAGGCCGAATTTTGTGCATTTCGAACCGTGGGAAGTTGCCCAAAAGTCGATGGGAGTGAATGTGACTGCTCAACCCGACTTTGAGACTTGTAAGCCGGGTAGCTCAGCCGGGTTTGACCCGGCGGTTCTGCCGACGGTCTCGTCTTCGAGGCGGGTGCCTCCCCCGTGTACAGGCCGATTTTCATGCATTTCGTACCGTGGGAAGCGGTCCAAAAGGGGATGGGAGTGAACGTGACTGCTCATACCGACTTTGGCGCTTCCGAGCCGGGTAGCTCAGCCGGGTTTGACCCGGCGGGTCTGCCGACGGTCTCGCCTTCGAGGGGGGAGCGTCCCCCGTGTTCAGGCCGAATCTTGTGCATTTCGAACCGTGGGAAGTTGCCCAAAAGTCGATGGGAGTGAATGTGACTGCTCAACCCGACTTTGAGACTTGTAAGCCGGGTAGCTCAGCCGGGTTTGACCCGGCGGTTCTGCCGACGGTCTCGTCTTCGAGGCCGGTGCCTCCCCCGTGTACAGGCCGATTTTCGTGCATTTCCAACGGTGGGAAGTGGTCCAAAAGGGAATGGGGGTGGACGTGTCTGCTCATACCGACTTTGAGACTTGTAAGCCGGGTAGCTCAGCCGGGTTTGTTCCGGCGGTTCTGCCGACGGTCTCGTCATCGAGGGGGGAGCCTCCCCCGTGTCCAGGCCGATTTTCATGCATTTCCAACCGTGGGAAGTGGTCCAAAAGGGAATGGGGGTGAATGTGACTGCTCATACCGACTTTGAGACTTTTAAGCCGGGTAGCTCGGCCGGGTTTGACCCGGCGGTTCTGCCGACGGTCTCGTCTTCGAGGCGGGTGCCTCCCCCGTGTACAGGCCGATTTTCGTGCATTTCGAACCGTGGGAAGTGGTCTAAAAGTCGATGGGAGTGAACGTGACTGCTCAACCCGACTTTGAGACTTGTAAGCCGGGTAGCTCAGCCAGGTTTGACCCGGCGGTTCTGCCGACGGTCTCGCCTTCGAGGGCGGACCCTCCCCCGTGTACAGGCCGGTTTTCGTGCATTTCGAACCGTGGGAAGTGATCCAAAAGGGAATGGGGGTGAACGTGACTGCCCAACCCGGCTTTGAGACTTGTAAGCCGGGTAGCTCAGCCGGGTTGGACCCGGCGGTTCTGCCGACGGTCTCGACTTCGAGGCGGGTGCCTCCCCCGTGTACAGGCCGATTTTCATGCATTTGCAACGGTGGGAAGTTGCCCAAAAGTCGATGGGAGTGAATGTGACTGCTCAACCCGACTTCGAGACTTGTAAGCCTGGTAGCTCAGCCGGGTTTGACCCGGCGGTTCTGCCGACGGTCTCGCCTTCGAGGGGGGAGCCTCCCCCGTGTACAGGCCGATTTTCGTGCATTTCCAACGGTGGGAACAGGTTCAAAAGGGGATGGGAGTGATTGTGACTGCTCAACCCGACTCTAGGGCTTCTAACCCGGGTAGCCCGGCCGGGTTTGACCCGGCGGTTCTGCCGACGGTCTCGTCTTCGAGGCGGGTGCCTCCCCCGTATACAGGCCGATTTTCATGCATTTCGAACCGTGGGAAGTGGTCCAAAAGGGAATGGGGGTGGACGTGTCTGCTCATACCGACTTTGAGACTTGTAAGCCGGGTAGCTCAGCCGGGTTTGATCCGGCGGTTCTGCCGACGGTCTCGCCTTCGAGGGGGGAGCCTCCCCCGTGTTCAGTCCGATTTCCATGCATTTCCAACCGTGGGAAGTTGCCCAAAAGGGGATGGGAGTGAATGTGACTGCTCAACCCGACTTTGGCGCTTCCGAGCCGGGTAGCTCAGCCGGGTTTGACCCGGCGGTTCTGCCGACGGTCTCGTCTTCGAGGCGGGTGCCTCCCCCGTATACAGGCCGATTTTCATGCATTTCGAACCGTGGGAAGTGGTCCAAAAGGGAATGGGGGTGGACGTGTCTGCTCATACCGACTTTGAGACTTGTAAGCCGGGTAGCTCAGCCGGGTTTGATCCGGCGGTTCTGCCGACGGTCTCGCCTTCGAGGGGGGAGCCTCCCCCGTGTTCAGTCCGATTTCCATGCATTTCCAACCGTGGGAAGTTGCCCAAAAGGGGATGGGAGTGAATGTGACTGCTCAACCCGACTTTGGCGCTTCCGAGCCGGGTAGCTCAGCCGGGTTTGACCCGGCGGTTCTGCCGACGGTCTCGTCTTCGAGGCGGGTGCCTCCCCCGTGTACAGGCCGATTTTCATGCATTTGGAACCGTGGGAAGTGGTCCAAAAGGGAATGGGGGTGGACGTGACTGCTCATACCGACTTTGAGACTTGTAAGCCGGGTAGCTCAGCCGGGTTTGACCCGGCGGTTCTGCCGACGGTCTCGCCTTCGAGGGGGGAGCCTCCCCCGTGTTCAGTCCGATTTTCGTGCATTTCCCACGGTGGGAAATGGTATCTTTCATTACGGGGACAAGGGTCTGAAGCGGTGAAGTCAGTAACCGGCATAGTTAAGGAAAGGGTTCGAATTTTCTCAACAGTACGAAAAAAGTGAGCAGGGAAGCTAGAGAAGGTGTCAGTGAGTCCCAAACGAGTGAACCGCAAAACTTAGGGAAATGCCCGAAAGCGTTTTAAAGGGTGAAATCGGGAACGAGGAAATGATCGGAAAGTGCCTGAAAGTGCTAAATGAGTAAACAGAAAAACGAAGAAAAATGTTTGAAAAGAAGAAGTGAGTAACCAGGAAAACTTAGAAAAATGTTCAAAACGAAGAAATCAGTAACCAGGAAAACTTAGAAAAATGATCAAAAAGAAGAAATGAGTAACCAGGAAAACTTAGAAAAATGTTTAAAAAGAAGAAATCAGTAACCAGGAAAACTTAGGAAAATGTTTAAAAAGAAGAAATCAGTAACCAGAAAAACTGCGAAAAATGTTTAAAAAGAAGAAATGAGTAACCAGAAAAACTTAGAAAAATGTTTAAAAAGAAGAAATCAGTAACCAGGAAAACTTAGAAAAATGTTTAAAAAGAAGAAATCAGTAACCAGGAAAACTTAGAAAAATGTTATAAAAGAAGAAGTGAGTAACCAGAAAAACTTAGAAAAATGTTTAAAAAGAAGAAATCAGTAACCAGAAAAACTGCGAAAAATGTTTAAAAAGAAGAAATCAGTAACCAGACAAACTGCGAAAAATGTTTAAAAAGAAGAAATCAGTAACCAGGAAAACTTAGAAAAATGTTTAAAAAGAAGAAGTGAGTAACCAGAAAAACTTAGAAAAATGTTTAAAAAGAAGAAATCAGTAACCAGAAAAACTTAGAAAAATGTTTAAAAAGAAGAAATCAGTAACCAGAAAAACTGCGAAAAATGTTTAAAAAGAAGAAATCAGTAACCAGAAAAACTTAGAAAAATGTTTAAAAAGAAGAAGTGAGTAACCAGAAAAACTTAGAAAAATGTTTAAAAAGAAGAAATCAGTAACCAGAAAAACGGCGAAAAATGTTTAAAAAGAAGAAATGAGTAACCAGACAAACTGCGAAAAATGTTTAAAAAGAAGAAATCAGTAACCAGAAAAACTTAGAAAAATGTTTAAAAAGAAGAAATCAGTAACCAGAAAAACTTAGAAAAATGTTTCAAAAGAAGAAGTGAGTAACCAGAAAAACTTAGAAAAATGTTTAAAAAGAAGAAGTGAGTAACCAGAAAAACTTAGAAAAATGTTTAAAAAGAAGAAATCAGTAACCAGAAAAACTTAGAAAAATGTTTAAAAAGAAGAAATCAGTAACCAGAAAAACTGCGAAAAATGTTTAAAAAGAAGAAATCAGTAACCAGACAAACTGCGAAAAATGTTTAAAAAGAAGAAATCAGTAACCAGGAAAACTTAGAAAAATGTTTAAAAAGAAGAAGTCAGTAACCAGAAAAACTTAGAAAAATGTTTAAAAAGAAGAAATCAGTAACCAGAAAAACTTAGAAAAATGTTTAAAAAGAAGAAATCAGTAACCAGAAAAACTGCGAAAAATGTTTAAAAAGAAGAAATCAGTAACCAGAAAAACTTAGAAAAATGTTTAAAAAGAAGAAGTGAGTAACCAGAAAAACTTAGAAAAATGTTTAAAAAGAAGAAATCAGTAACCAGAAAAACGGCGAAAAATGTTTAAAAAGAAGAAATCAGTAACCAGACAAACTGCGAAAAATGTTTAAAAAGAAGAAATCAGTAACCAGAAAAACTTAGAAAAATGTTTCAAAAGAAGAAGTGAGTAACCAGAAAAACTTAGAAAAATGTTTAAAAAGAAGAAGTGAGTAACCAGAAAAACTTAGAAAAATGTTTAAAAAGAAGAAATCAGTAACCAGAAAAACTTAGAAAAATGTTTAAAAAGAAGAAATCAGTAACCAGAAAAACTGCGAAAAATGTTTAAAAAGAAGAAATCAGTAACCAGACAAACTGCGAAAAATGTTTAAAAAGAAGAAATCAGTAACCAGGAAAACTTAGAAAAATGTTTAAAAAGAAGAAGTGAGTAACCAGAAAAACTTAGAAAAATGTTTAAAAAGAAGAAATCAGTAACCAGAAAAACTTAGAAAAATGTTTAAAAAGAAGAAATCAGTAACCAGAAAAACTGCGAAAAATGTTTAAAAAGAAGAAATCAGTAACCAGAAAAACTTAGAAAAATGTTTAAAAAGAAGAAGTGAGTAACCAGAAAAACTTAGAAAAATGTTTAAAAAGAAGAAATCAGTAACCAGAAAAACGGCGAAAAATGTTTAAAAAGAAGAAATCAGTAACCAGACAAACTGCGAAAAATGTTTAAAAAGAAGAAATCAGTAACCAGAAAAACTTAGAAAAATGTTTCAAAAGAAGAAGTGAGTAACCAGAAAAACTTAGAAAAATGTTTAAAAAGAAGAAGTGAGTAACCAGAAAAACTTAGAAAAATGTTTAAAAAGAAGAAATCAGTAACCAGAAAAACTTAGAAAAATGTTTAAAAAGAAGAAATCAGTAACCAGAAAAACTTAGAAAAATGTTTAAAAAGAAGAAATCAGTAACCAGAAAAACTGCGAAAAATGTTTAAAAAGAAGAAATCAGTAACCAGACAAACTGCGAAAAATGTTTAAAAAGAAGAAATCAGTAACCAGGAAAACTTAGAAAAATGTTTAAAAAGAAGAAGTGAGTAACCAGAAAAACTTAGAAAAATGTTTAAAAAGAAGAAATCAGTAACCAGAAAAACTTAGAAAAATGTTTAAAAAGAAGAAATCAGTAACCAGAAAAACTGCGAAAAATGTTTAAAAAGAAGAAATCAGTAACCAGAAAAACTTAGAAAAATGTTTAAAAAGAAGAAGTGAGTAACCAGAAAAACTTAGAAAAATGTTTAAAAAGAAGAAATCAGTAACCAGAAAAACGGCGAAAAATGTTTAAAAAGAAGAAATCAGTAACCAGACAAACTGCGAAAAATGTTTAAAAAGAAGAAATCAGTAACCAGAAAAACTTAGAAAAATGTTTCAAAAGAAGAAGTGAGTAACCAGAAAAACTTAGAAAAATGTTTAAAAAGAAGAAGTGAGTAACCAGAAAAACTTAGAAAAATGTTTAAAAAGAAGAAATCAGTAACCAGAAAAACTTAGAAAAATGTTTAAAAAGAAGAAATCAGTAACCAGAAAAACTGCGAAAAATGTTTAAAAAGAAGAAATCAGTAACCAGGAAAACTTAGAAAAATGTTTAAAAAGAAGAAATGAGTAACCAGGAAAACTTAGAAAAATGTTTAAAAAGAAGAAATGAGTAACCAGGAAAACTTAGAAAAATGTTTAAAAAGAAGAAATCAGTAACCAGAAAAACTTAGAAAAATGTTTAAAAAGAAGAAATCAGTAACCAGAAAAACGGCGAAAAATGTTTAAAAAGAAGAAATGAGTAACCAGAAAAACTTAGAAAAATGTTTAAAAAGAAGAAATCAGTAACCAGAAAAACGGCGAAAAATGTTTAAAAAGAAGAAATCAGTAACCAGAAAAACTTAGAAAAATGTTTAAAAAGAAGAAGTGAGTAACCAGAAAAACTTAGAAAAATGTTTAAAAAGAAGAAATGAGTAACCAGAAAAACTTAGAAAAATGTTTAAAAAGAAGAAATGAGTAACCAGAAAAACTTAGAAAAATGTTTAAAAAGAAGAAATGAGTAACCAGAAAAACGGCGAAAAATGTTTAAAAAGAAGAAATCAGTAACCAGAAAAACGGCGAAAAATGTTTAAAAAGAAGAAATCAGTAACCAGACAAACTGCGAAAAATGTTTAAAAAGAAGAAATCAGTAACCAGAAAAACTTAGAAAAATGTTTAAAAAGAAGAAATCAGTAACCAGGAAAACTTAGAAAAATGTTTAAAAAGAAGAAATCAGTAACCAGAAAAACTGCGAAAAATGTTTAAAAAGAAGAAATGAGTAACCAGGAAAACTTAGAAAAATGTTTAAAAAGAAGAAGTGAGTAACCAGAAAAACTTAGAAAAATGTTTAAAAAGAAGAAATCAGTAACCAGACAAACTTAGAAAAATGTTTAAAAAGAAGAAATCATTAACCAGACAAACTGCGAAAAATGTTTAAAAAGAAGAAATCAGTAACCAGAAAAACTTAGAAAAATGTTTAAAAAGAAGAAATCAGTAACCAGAAAAACTTAGAAAAATGTTTAAAAAGAAGAAATCAGTAACCAGGAAAACTTAGAAAAATGTTTAAAAAGAAGAAGTGAGTAACCAGAAAAACTTAGAAAAATGTTTAAAAAGAAGAAATCAGTAACCAGAAAAACGGCGAAAAATGTTTAAAAAGAAGAAATCAGTAACCAGACAAACTGCGAAAAATGTTTAAAAAGAAGAAGTCAGTAACCAGAAAAACTTAGAAAAATGTTTAAAAAGAAGAAATGAGTAACCAGAAAAACTTAGAAAAATGTTTAAAAAGAAGAAATCAGTAACCAGAAAAACTTAGAAAAATGTTTAAAAAGAAGAAGTGAGTAACCAGGAAAACTTAGAAAAATGTTTAAAAAGAAGAAATGAGTAACCAGAAAAACTTAGAAAAATGTTTAAAAAGAAGAAATCAGTAACCAGAAAAACTTAGAAAAATGTTTAAAAAGAAGAAATGAGTAACCAGAAAAACTTAGAAAAATGTTTAAAAAGAAGAAATCAGTAACCAGAAAAACGGCGAAAAATGTTTAAAAAGAAGAAATCAGTAACCAGAAAAACTTAGAAAAATGTTTAAAAAGAAGAAGTGAGTAACCAGAAAAACTTAGAAAAATGTTTAAAAAGAAGAAATCAGTAACCAGAAAAACTTAGAAAAATGTTTAAAAAGAAGAAATCAGTAACCAGAAAAACTTAGAAAAATGTTTAAAAAGAAGAAATGAGTAACCAGAAAAACTTAGAAAAATGTTTAAAAAGAAGAAATCAGTAACCAGAAAAACGGCGAAAAATGTTTAAAAAGAAGAAATCAGTAACCAGAAAAACGGCGAAAAATGTTTAAAAAGAAGAAATCAGTAACCAGACAAACTGCGAAAAATGTTTAAAAAGAAGAAATCAGTAACCAGAAAAACTTAGAAAAATGTTTAAAAAGAAGAAATCAGTAACCAGGAAAACTTGGAAAAAAACACTTAGAAAAATTTTCAGCAAAGTGTGAAAAATATTCTAAGTGTCAGCGGAGGAAAATGCTGCAGCATCGGGAAAGATTCGCAAACTTACACCGAACATGTGCTCCGAAGTGCCGGAGGAATTGGGTGAATTGAGCCCGGCAAATGGCCAGCTGTCGTTTTGTGCCTGCAGCCCGAAAACTTTAACTTTGTCTGTCGCGGAAGTCCGGACCGAGAAAAATCCAAACGGTTTTGACCGGACCGAGTTCCAGACCGATGCAGTCAAATTTGGAATTCAGACCCATTCAGTGCCACTTGTAGTTTTTCCGCAGTGAGGTTGGCGGGGTACCCGGAGATATATGGGAACACGATTTTTAGAACAAAATGGCGGCGCGGGACCGTTCTGAAAGGCATCCGAAAAACGGTTCCACGGGCATAGCACTTTAATGACAGGTATGAGTGCATGCCGGAGAGCTCTTGGAAGTCGAATTTTTGACACTTTGTCAATTTTTTGACAGATTTGACAAACTCTTTCTGTCTGTTCTAAGAGTCAGTCAGAGACTTGTGCGGCGGTCTTTTGACACTATTGGAGGGCGGGCAAACCCCACGTT
>NW_027309987.1:170000-185000 GCF_047496795.1 Chiloscyllium punctatum | reverse complement strand
TTAGAATATTTTCGGGTTGGTATAAATCAGTAACCACCGACACTTAGAATATTTTCGGGTTGGTATAAATCAGTAACCACTGACACTTAGAATTTTTTCGGGTCGGTACAAATCAGTAACCACTGACACTTAGAATATTTTCGGGTTGGTATAAATCAGTAACCACCGACACTTAGAATATTTTCGAGTTGGTATAAATCAGTAACCACTGACACTTAGAATTTTTTCGAGTTGGTATAAATCAGTAACCACTGACACTTAGAATATTTTCGGGTTGGTATAAATCAGTAACCACCGACACTTAGAATATTTTCGAGTTGGTATAAATCAGTAACCACTGACACTTAGAATTTTTTCGAGTTGGTATAAATCAGTAACCACTGACACTTAGAATATTTTCGACTTGGTATAAATCAGTAACCACTGACACTTAGAATATTTTCGGGTTGGTATAAATCAGTAACCACCGACACTTAGAATATTTTCGAGTTGGTATAAATCAGTAACCACTGACACTTAGAATATTTTCGGGTTGGTATAAATCAGTAACCACCGACACTTAGAATATTTTCGGGTTGGTACAAATCAGTAACCACTGACACTTAGAATATTTTCGAGTTGGTATAAATCAGTAACCACTGACACTTAGAATTTTTTCGAGTTGGTATAAATCAGTAACCACTGACACTTAGAATATTTTCGGGTTGGTATAAATCAGTAACCACCGACACTTAGAATATTTTCGGGTTGGTATAAATCAGTAACCACTGACACTTAGAATTTTTTCGGGTCGGTACAAATCAGTAACCACTGACACTTAGAATATTTTCGGGTTGGTATAAATCAGTAACCACCGACACTTAGAATATTTTCGAGTTGGTATAAATCAGTAACCACTGACACTTAGAATTTTTTCGAGTTGGTATAAATCAGTAACCACTGACACTTAGAATATTTTCGGGTTGGTATAAATCAGTAACCACCGACACTTAGAATATTTTCGAGTTGGTATAAATCAGTAACCACTGACACTTAGAATTTTTTCGAGTTGGTATAAATCAGTAACCACTGACACTTAGAATATTTTCGGGTTGGTATAAATCAGTAACCACCGACACTTAGAATATTTTCGAGTTGGTATAAATCAGTAACCACCGACACTTAGAATTTTTTCGAGTTGGTATAAATCAGTAACCACTGACACTTAGAATTTTTTCGGGTTGGTATAAATCAGTAACCACCGACACTTAGAATATTTTCGAGTTGGTATAAATCAGTAACCACTGACACTTAGAATTTTTTCGGGTCGGTATAAATCAGTAACCACTGACACTTAGAATTTTTTCGAGTTGGTATAAATCAGTAACCACTGACACTTAGAATATTTTCGGGTTGGTATAAATCAGTAACCACTGACACTTAGAATTTTTTCGACTTGGTATAAATCAGTAACCACTGACACTTAGAATTTTTTCGGGTTGGTATAAATCAGTAACCACTGACACTTAGAATATTTTCGGGTCGGTACAAATCAGTAACCACTGACACTTAGAATATTTTCGGGTTGGTATAAATCAGTAACCACTGACACTTAGAATTTTTTCGAGTTGGTATAAATCAGTAACCACTGACACTTAGAATTTTTTCGGGTTGGTATAAATCAGTAACCACCGACACTTAGAATATTTTCGGGTTGGTATAAATCAGTAACCACCGACACTTAGAATTTTTTCGGCTCAGTAGAAATCAGTAACCAAGCGCATTTTTGAATTGGTTACTGATTTCTCCGTTCGAGTTGCGGCTGCGGTTGGCTTCAAATAGTGGTGGGGGCTTAATTATCGCCGAGGGGAGCATGTCCCGGTGGTGTGGCCGAGGATGGAGTGCCTTTTGAAGGGGGTGTTTCTGAATTTGGACCCTTTTTGAGTTGCATGGCCGGATGGGTGTGGTTTTGAAGGGTGTGTCTGTCTGGAGTGGCACCGGCGTTGGTGTGAGGCTGAGGGTGGGCGTTCGGTTCCTGGTTAGGGATAGGGAAAGGGTGAGACTTAGCTTTAGTGCTCGTGCCCCCGATTTTGGTAATGTTTGACGTCAATTTTCCAAGGAGGCGAATGCAAGGCTTCAGAGGGACTTTGAGTGTTCGGGGGCGGGGTAGCTCAGCCGGATTTGCCCCGGCGGTTCTGCGGACGGTGTTGACTTCGAGGGCGGACCGGCCCCCGTGTTCAGTCCGAATATCGTGCATTGTTAACGGCGGGAAGTGTTCCAAAAGGGAATGGGATTGAATGTGACTGCTGAAGCCGACTTTGAGACCTGTAACGCGGGTAGCTCAGCCGGATTTGACCCGGCGGTTCTGGCGACGGTCTCGCCTTCGAGGGGGGAGCGCCCCGCGTGTTCAGGCCGAATTTTGTGCATTTCCATCGGCGGGAAGAGGTCCAAACGGGAATGGGATTGAATGTGACTGCTGAAGCCGACATTGAGACCTCTAACGCGGGTAGCTCGGCAGGATTTGACCCGGCGGTTCTGCCGAAGGTCTCACCTTCGAGGGGGGAGCGTCCCGCGTGTTCAGGCCGAATATCGTGCATTGTTAACGGCGGGAAGTGTTCCAAAAGGGAATGGGATTGAATGTGACTGCTGAAGCCGACATTGAGACCTCTAACGCGGGTAGCTCGGCCGGATTTGACCCGGCGGTTCTGGCGACGGTCTCGCCTTCGAGGGGGGAGCGTCCCGCGTGTTCAGGCCGAATTTTGTGCATTTCCATCGGCGGGAAGAGGTCCAAACGGGAATGGGATTGAATGTGACTGCTGAAGCCGACATTGAGACCTCTAACGCGGGTAGCTCGGCCGGATTTGACCCGGCGGTTCTGCCGAAGGTCTCACCTTCGAGGGGGGAGCCTCCCGCGTGTTCAGGCCGAATTTTGTGCATTTCCATCGGCGGGAAGAGGTCCAAACGGGAATGGGATTGAATGTGACTGCTGAAGCCGACATTGAGACCTCTAACGCGGGTAGCTCGGCCGGATTTGACCCGGCGGTTCTGCCGAAGGTCTCACCTTCGAGGGGGGAGCGCCCACCGTGTACAGGCCGATTTTCATGCATTTCCAACCGTGGGAAGGGGTCCGAAAGGGGATGGGGGTGAACGTGACTGCTCAACCCGACTTTGAGACCTGTAACGCGGGTAGCTCAGCCGGATTTGACCCGGCGGTTCTGGCGACGGTCTCGCCTTCGAGGGGGGAGCGTCCCGCGTGTTCAGGCCGAATTTTGTGCATTTCCATCGGCGGGAAGAGGTCCAAACGGGAATGGGATTGAATGTGACTGCTGAAGCCGACATTGAGACCTCTAACGCGGGTAGCTCGGCAGGATTTGACCCGGCGGTTCTGCCGAAGGTCTCACCTTCGAGGGGGGAGCGCCCACCGTGTACAGGCCGATTTTCATGCATTTCCAACCGTGGGAAGGGGGCCGAAAGGGGATGGGGGTGAATGTGACTGCTCAACCCGACTTTGAGGCATCTAACCCGGGTAGCTCAGCCGGGTTTGACCCGGCGGTTCTGCCGACGGCCTCGCCTTCGAGGGGGGAGCGTCCCCCGTGTACAGGCCGATTTTCATGCATTTCGAACCGTGGGAAGTGGCCCAAAAGGGGATGGGAGTGAATGTGACTGCTCAACCCGACTTTGGCGCTTCCGAGCCGGGTAGCTCAGCCGGGTTTGACCCGGCGGTTCTGCCGACGGTCTCGTCTTCGAGGCGGGTGCCTCCCCCGTGTACAGGCCGATTTTCATGCATTTCGTACCGTGGGAAGTGGTCCAAAAGGGAATGGGGGTGGACGTGACTGCTCATACCGACATCGAGACTTGTAAGCCGTGTAGCTCGGCCGGGTTTGATCCGGCGGGTCTGCCGACGGTCTCGTCTTCGAGAGGGGGGCCTCCCCCGTGTACAGGCCGATTTTCGTGCATTTCCAACGGTGGGAAGAGGTTCAAAAGGGGATGGGGGTGAATGTGACTGCTCAACCCGACTCTGAGGCTTCTAACCCGGGTAGCCCGGCCGGGTTTGACCCGGCGGTTCTGCCGTCGGTCTCGCCTTCGAGGGCGGAGCCTCCCCCGTGTACAGGCCGATTTTCGTGCATTTCAAACCGTGGGAAGCGGTCCAAAAGGGGATGGGAGTGAATGTGACTGCTCATACCGACCTTGGCGCTTCCGACCCGGGTAGCTCAGCCGGGTTTGACCCGGCGGTTCTGCCGACGGTCTCGTCTTCGAGGCGGGTGCCTCCCCCGTGTACAGGCCGATTTTCATGCATTTCGTACCGTGGGAAGTGGTCCAAAAGGGAATGGGGGTGAATGTGACTGCTCAACCCGACTCTGAGGCTTCTAACCCGGGTAGCTCGGCCGGGTTTGACCCGGCGGTTCTGCCGTCGGTCTCGCCTTCGAGAGGGGCGCCTCCCCCGTGTACAGGCCGATTTTCGTGCATTTCCAACGGTGGGAAGAGGTTCAAAAGGGGATGGGGGTGAATGTGACTGCTCAACCCGACTCTGAGGCTTCTAACCCGGGTAGCCCGGCCGGGTTTGACCCGGCGGTTCTGCCGTCGGTCTCGCCTTCGAGGGCGGAGCCTCCCCCGTGTACAGGCCGATTTTCGTGCATTTCAAACCGTGGGAAGCGGTCCAAAAGGGGATGGGAGTGAATGTGACTGCTCATACCGACCTTGGCGCTTCCGACCCGGGTAGCTCAGCCGGGTTTGACCCGGCGGTTCTGCCGACGGTCTCGCCTTCGAGGGGGGAGCGTCCCCCGTGTTCAGGCCGAATTTTGTGCATTTCGAACCGTGGGAAGTTGCCCAAAAGTCGATGGGAGTGAATGTGACTGCTCAACCCGACTTTGGCGCTTCCGAGCCGGGTAGCTCAGCCGGGTTTGACCCGGCGGTTCTGCCGACGGTCTCGTCTTCGAGGCGGGTGCCTCCCCCGTGTACAGGCCGATTTTCATGCATTTCGTACCGTGGGAAGTGGTCCAAAAGGGAATAGGGGTGGACGTGACTGCTCATACCGACATTGAGACTTGTAAGCCGTGTAGCTCGGCCGGGTTTGATCCGGCGGGTCTGCCGACGGTCTCGTCTTCGAGGCGGGTGCCTCCCCCGTGTACAGGCCGATTTTCGTGCATTTCGAACCGTGGGAAGTGGTCCAAAAGGGGATGGGGGTGGACGTGACTGCTCAACCCGACTTTGAGGCTTCTAACCCGGGTAGCTCGGCCGGGTTTGACCCGTCGATTCTGCCGATGGTCTCGTTTTGGAGGGGGGAGCCTCCCCCGTGTTCAGTCCGATTTTCGTGCATTTCGAACCGTGGGAAGTGGCCCAAAAGGGGATGGGAGTGAATGTGACTGCTCATACCGACTTTGGCGCTTCCGAGCCTGGTAGCTCAGCCGGGTTTGATCCGGCGGTTCTGCCGACGGTCTCGTCTTCGAGGCGGCTCCCTCCCCCGTGTACAGGCCGATTTTCATGCATTTGCAACGGTGGGAAGTTGCCCAAAAGGGGATGGGAGTGAATGTGACTGCTCAACCCGACTTTGGCGCTTCCGAGCCTGGTAGCTCAGCCGGGTTTGAACCGGCGGTTCTGCCGACGGTCTCGTCTTCGAGGCGGCTCCCTCCCCCGTGTACAGGCCGATTTTCGTGCATTTCGAACCGTGGGAAGTGGTCCAAAAGGGAATGGGGGTGGACGTGACTGCTCAACCCGACTCTGAGGCTTCTAACCCGGGTAGCTCGGCCGGGTTTGATCCGGCGGTTCTGCCGACGGTCTCGTCTTCGAGGCCGGTGCCTCCCCCGTGTACAGGCCGATTTTCGTGCATTTCCAACGGTGGGAAGTGGTCCAAAAGGGAATGGGGGTGGACGTGTCTGCTCATACCGACTTTGAGACTTGTAAGCCGGGTAGCTCAGCCGGGTTTGTTCCGGCGGTTCTGCCGACGGTCTCGTCATCGAGGGGGGAGCCTCCCCCGTGTCCAGGCCGATTTTCATGCATTTCCAACCGTGGGAAGTGGTCCAAAAGGGAATGGGGGTGAATGTGACTGCTCATACCGACTTTGAGACTTTTAAGCCGGGTAGCTCAGCCGGGTTTGACCCGGCGGTTCTGCCGACGGTCTCGCCTTCGAGGGGGGAGCGTCCCCCGTGTTCAGGCCGAATTTTGTGCATTTCGAACCGTGGGAAGTTGCCCAAAAGTCGATGGGAGTGAATGTGACTGCTCAACCCGACTTTGAGACTTGTAAGCCGGGTAGCTCAGCCGGGTTTGACCCGGCGGTTCTGCCGACGGTCTCGTCTTCGAGGCGGGTGCCTCCCCCGTGTACAGGCCGATTTTCATGCATTTCGTACCGTGGGAAGCGGTCCAAAAGGGGATGGGAGTGAATGTGACTGCTCATACCGACTTTGGCGCTTCCGAGCCGGGTAGCTCAGCCGGGTTTGACCCGGCGGGTCTGCCGACGGTCTCGCCTTCGAGGGGGGAGCGTCCCCCGTGTTCAGGCCGAATCTTGTGCATTTCGAACCGTGGGAAGTTGCCCAAAAGTCGATGGGAGTGAATGTGACTGCTCAACCCGACTTTGAGACTTGTAAGCCGGGTAGCTCAGCCGGGTTTGACCCGGCGGTTCTGCCGACGGTCTCGTCTTCGAGGCCGGTGCCTCCCCCGTGTACAGGCCGATTTTCGTGCATTTCCAACGGTGGGAAGTGGTCCAAAAGGGAATGGGGGTGGACGTGTCTGCTCATACCGACTTTGAGACTTGTAAGCCGGGTAGCTCAGCCGGGTTTGTTCCGGCGGTTCTGCCGACGGTCTCGTCATCGAGGGGGGAGCCTCCCCCGTGTCCAGGCCGATTTTCATGCATTTCCAACCGTGGGAAGTGGTCCAAAAGGGAATGGGGGTGAATGTGACTGCTCATACCGACTTTGAGACTTTTAAGCCGGGTAGCTCGGCCGGGTTTGACCCGGCGGTTCTGCCGACGGTCTCGTCTTCGAGGCGGGTGCCTCCCCCGTGTACAGGCCGATTTTCGTGCATTTCGAACCGTGGGAAGTGGTCTAAAAGTCGATGGGAGTGAACGTGACTGCTCAACCCGACTTTGAGACTTGTAAGCCGGGTAGCTCAGCCAGGTTTGACCCGGCGGTTCTGCCGACGGTCTCGCCTTCGAGGGCGGACCCTCCCCCGTGTACAGGCCGGTTTTCGTGCATTTCGAACCGTGGGAAGTGATCCAAAAGGGAATGGGGGTGAACGTGACTGCCCAACCCGGCTTTGAGACTTGTAAGCCGGGTAGCTCAGCCGGGTTGGACCCGGCGGTTCTGCCGACGGTCTCGACTTCGAGGCGGGTGCCTCCCCCGTGTACAGGCCGATTTTCATGCATTTGCAACGGTGGGAAGTTGCCCAAAAGTCGATGGGAGTGAATGTGACTGCTCAACCCGACTTCGAGACTTGTAAGCCGGGTAGCTCAGCCGGGTTTGACCCGGCGGTTCTGCCGACGGTCTCGCCTTCGAGGGGGGAGCCTCCCCCGTGTACAGGCCGATTTTCGTGCATTTCCAACGGTGGGAACAGGTTCAAAAGGGGATGGGAGTGATTGTGACTGCTCAACCCGACTCTAGGGCTTCTAACCCGGGTAGCCCGGCCGGGTTTGACCCGGCGGTTCTGCCGACGGTCTCGTCTTCGAGGCGGGTGCCTCCCCCGTATACAGGCCGATTTTCATGCATTTCGAACCGTGGGAAGTGGTCCAAAAGGGAATGGGGGTGGACGTGTCTGCTCATACCGACTTTGAGACTTGTAAGCCGGGTAGCTCAGCCGGGTTTGATCCGGCGGTTCTGCCGACGGTCTCGCCTTCGAGGGGGGAGCCTCCCCCGTGTTCAGTCCGATTTCCATGCATTTCCAACCGTGGGAAGTTGCCCAAAAGGGGATGGGAGTGAATGTGACTGCTCAACCCGACTTTGGCGCTTCCGAGCCGGGTAGCTCAGCCGGGTTTGACCCGGCGGTTCTGCCGACGGTCTCGTCTTCGAGGCGGGTGCCTCCCCCGTATACAGGCCGATTTTCATGCATTTCGAACCGTGGGAAGTGGTCCAAAAGGGAATGGGGGTGGACGTGTCTGCTCATACCGACTTTGAGACTTGTAAGCCGGGTAGCTCAGCCGGGTTTGATCCGGCGGTTCTGCCGACGGTCTCGCCTTCGAGGGGGGAGCCTCCCCCGTGTTCAGTCCGATTTCCATGCATTTCCAACCGTGGGAAGTTGCCCAAAAGGGGATGGGAGTGAATGTGACTGCTCAACCCGACTTTGGCGCTTCCGAGCCGGGTAGCTCAGCCGGGTTTGACCCGGCGGTTCTGCCGACGGTCTCGTCTTCGAGGCGGGTGCCTCCCCCGTGTACAGGCCGATTTTCATGCATTTGGAACCGTGGGAAGTGGTCCAAAAGGGAATGGGGGTGGACGTGACTGCTCATACCGACTTTGAGACTTGTAAGCCGGGTAGCTCAGCCGGGTTTGACCCGGCGGTTCTGCCGACGGTCTCGCCTTCGAGGGGGGAGCCTCCCCCGTGTTCAGTCCGATTTTCGTGCATTTCCCACGGTGGGAAATGGTATCTTTCATTACGGGGACAAGGGTCTGAAGCGGTGAAGTCAGTAACCGGCATAGTTAAGGAAAGGGTTCGAATTTTCTCAACAGTACGAAAAAAGTGAGCAGGGAAGCTAGAGAAGGTGTCAGTGAGTCCCAAACGAGTGAACCGCAAAACTTAGGGAAATGCCCGAAAGCGTTTTAAAGGGTGAAATCGGGAACGAGGAAATGATCGGAAAGTGCCTGAAAGTGCTAAATGAGTAAACAGAAAAACGAAGAAAAATGTTTGAAAAGAAGAAGTGAGTAACCAGGAAAACTTAGAAAAATGTTCAAAACGAAGAAATCAGTAACCAGGAAAACTTAGAAAAATGATCAAAAAGAAGAAATGAGTAACCAGGAAAACTTAGAAAAATGTTTAAAAAGAAGAAATCAGTAACCAGGAAAACTTAGGAAAATGTTTAAAAAGAAGAAATCAGTAACCAGAAAAACTGCGAAAAATGTTTAAAAAGAAGAAATGAGTAACCAGAAAAACTTAGAAAAATGTTTAAAAAGAAGAAATCAGTAACCAGGAAAACTTAGAAAAATGTTTAAAAAGAAGAAATCAGTAACCAGGAAAACTTAGAAAAATGTTATAAAAGAAGAAGTGAGTAACCAGAAAAACTTAGAAAAATGTTTAAAAAGAAGAAATCAGTAACCAGAAAAACTGCGAAAAATGTTTAAAAAGAAGAAATCAGTAACCAGACAAACTGCGAAAAATGTTTAAAAAGAAGAAATCAGTAACCAGGAAAACTTAGAAAAATGTTTAAAAAGAAGAAGTGAGTAACCAGAAAAACTTAGAAAAATGTTTAAAAAGAAGAAATCAGTAACCAGAAAAACTTAGAAAAATGTTTAAAAAGAAGAAATCAGTAACCAGAAAAACTGCGAAAAATGTTTAAAAAGAAGAAATCAGTAACCAGAAAAACTTAGAAAAATGTTTAAAAAGAAGAAGTGAGTAACCAGAAAAACTTAGAAAAATGTTTAAAAAGAAGAAATCAGTAACCAGAAAAACGGCGAAAAATGTTTAAAAAGAAGAAATCAGTAACCAGACAAACTGCGAAAAATGTTTAAAAAGAAGAAATCAGTAACCAGAAAAACTTAGAAAAATGTTTAAAAAGAAGAAATCAGTAACCAGAAAAACTTAGAAAAATGTTTCAAAAGAAGAAGTGAGTAACCAGAAAAACTTAGAAAAATGTTTAAAAAGAAGAAGTGAGTAACCAGAAAAACTTAGAAAAATGTTTAAAAAGAAGAAATCAGTAACCAGAAAAACTTAGAAAAATGTTTAAAAAGAAGAAATCAGTAACCAGAAAAACTGCGAAAAATGTTTAAAAAGAAGAAATCAGTAACCAGACAAACTGCGAAAAATGTTTAAAAAGAAGAAATCAGTAACCAGGAAAACTTAGAAAAATGTTTAAAAAGAAGAAGTCAGTAACCAGAAAAACTTAGAAAAATGTTTAAAAAGAAGAAATCAGTAACCAGAAAAACTTAGAAAAATGTTTAAAAAGAAGAAATCAGTAACCAGAAAAACTGCGAAAAATGTTTAAAAAGAAGAAATCAGTAACCAGAAAAACTTAGAAAAATGTTTAAAAAGAAGAAGTGAGTAACCAGAAAAACTTAGAAAAATGTTTAAAAAGAAGAAATCAGTAACCAGAAAAACGGCGAAAAATGTTTAAAAAGAAGAAATCAGTAACCAGAAAAACTTAGAAAAATGTTTCAAAAGAAGAAGTGAGTAACCAGAAAAACTTAGAAAAATGTTTAAAAAGAAGAAGTGAGTAACCAGAAAAACTTAGAAAAATGTTTAAAAAGAAGAAATCAGTAACCAGAAAAACTTAGAAAAATGTTTAAAAAGAAGAAATCAGTAACCAGAAAAACTGCGAAAAATGTTTAAAAAGAAGAAATCAGTAACCAGACAAACTGCGAAAAATGTTTAAAAAGAAGAAATCAGTAACCAGGAAAACTTAGAAAAATGTTTAAAAAGAAGAAGTGAGTAACCAGAAAAACTTAGAAAAATGTTTAAAAAGAAGAAATCAGTAACCAGAAAAACTTAGAAAAATGTTTAAAAAGAAGAAATCAGTAACCAGAAAAACTGCGAAAAATGTTTAAAAAGAAGAAATCAGTAACCAGAAAAACTTAGAAAAATGTTTAAAAAGAAGAAGTGAGTAACCAGAAAAACTTAGAAAAATGTTTAAAAAGAAGAAATCAGTAACCAGAAAAACGGCGAAAAATGTTTAAAAAGAAGAAATCAGTAACCAGACAAACTGCGAAAAATGTTTAAAAAGAAGAAATCAGTAACCAGAAAAACTTAGAAAAATGTTTCAAAAGAAGAAGTGAGTAACCAGAAAAACTTAGAAAAATGTTTAAAAAGAAGAAGTGAGTAACCAGAAAAACTTAGAAAAATGTTTAAAAAGAAGAAATCAGTAACCAGAAAAACTTAGAAAAATGTTTAAAAAGAAGAAATCAGTAACCAGAAAAACTTAGAAAAATGTTTAAAAAGAAGAAATCAGTAACCAGAAAAACTGCGAAAAATGTTTAAAAAGAAGAAATCAGTAACCAGACAAACTGCGAAAAATGTTTAAAAAGAAGAAATCAGTAACCAGGAAAACTTAGAAAAATGTTTAAAAAGAAGAAGTGAGTAACCAGAAAAACTTAGAAAAATGTTTAAAAAGAAGAAATCAGTAACCAGAAAAACTTAGAAAAATGTTTAAAAAGAAGAAATCAGTAACCAGAAAAACTGCGAAAAATGTTTAAAAAGAAGAAATCAGTAACCAGGAAAACTTAGAAAAATGTTTAAAAAGAAGAAGTGAGTAACCAGAAAAACTTAGAAAAATGTTTAAAAAGAAGAAATCAGTAACCAGAAAAACTTAGAAAAATGTTTAAAAAGAAGAAATCAGTAACCAGAAAAACTGCGAAAAATGTTTAAAAAGAAGAAATCAGTAACCAGAAAAACTTAGAAAAATGTTTAAAAAGAAGAAGTGAGTAACCAGAAAAACTTAGAAAAATGTTTAAAAAGAAGAAATCAGTAACCAGAAAAACGGCGAAAAATGTTTAAAAAGAAGAAATCAGTAACCAGACAAACTGCGAAAAATGTTTAAAAAGAAGAAATCAGTAACCAGAAAAACTTAGAAAAATGTTTCAAAAGAAGAAGTGAGTAACCAGAAAAACTTAGAAAAATGTTTAAAAAGAAGAAGTGAGTAACCAGAAAAACTTAGAAAAATGTTTAAAAAGAAGAAATCAGTAACCAGAAAAACTTAGAAAAATGTTTAAAAAGAAGAAATCAGTAACCAGAAAAACTGCGAAAAATGTTTAAAAAGAAGAAATCAGTAACCAGGAAAACTTAGAAAAATGTTTAAAAAGAAGAAATGAGTAACCAGGAAAACTTAGAAAAATGTTTAAAAAGAAGAAATGAGTAACCAGGAAAACTTAGAAAAATGTTTAAAAAGAAGAAATCAGTAACCAGAAAAACTTAGAAAAATGTTTAAAAAGAAGAAATCAGTAACCAGAAAAACGGCGAAAAATGTTTAAAAAGAAGAAATGAGTAACCAGAAAAACTTAGAAAAATGTTTAAAAAGAAGAAATCAGTAACCAGAAAAACGGCGAAAAATGTTTAAAAAGAAGAAATCAGTAACCAGAAAAACTTAGAAAAATGTTTAAAAAGAAGAAGTGAGTAACCAGAAAAACTTAGAAAAATGTTTAAAAAGAAGAAATGAGTAACCAGAAAAACTTAGAAAAATGTTTAAAAAGAAGAAATCAGTAACCAGAAAAACTTAGAAAAATGTTTAAAAAGAAGAAATGAGTAACCAGAAAAACGGCGAAAAATGTTTAAAAAGAAGAAATCAGTAACCAGAAAAACGGCGAAAAATGTTTAAAAAGAAGAAATCAGTAACCAGACAAACTGCGAAAAATGTTTAAAAAGAAGAAATCAGTAACCAGAAAAACTTAGAAAAATGTTTAAAAAGAAGAAATCAGTAACCAGGAAAACTTGGAAAAAAACACTTAGAAAAATTTTCAGCAAAGTGTGAAAAATATTCTAAGTGTCAGCGGAGGAAAATGCTGAAGCATCGGGAAAGATTCGCAAACTTACACCGAACATGTGCTCCGAAGTGCCGGAGGAATTGGGTGAATTGAGCCCGGCAAATGGCCAGCTGTCGTTTTGTGCCTGCAGCCCGAAAACTTTAACTTTGTCTGTCGCGGAAGTCCGGACCGAGAAAAATCCAAACGGTTTTGACCGGACCGAGTTCCAGACCGATGCAGTCAAATTTGGAATTCAGACCCATTCAGTGCCACTTGTAGTTTTTCCGCAGTGAGGTTGGCGGGGTACCCGGAGATATATGGGAACACGATTTTTAGAACAAAATGGCGGCGCGGGACCGTTCTGAAAGGCATCCGAAAAACGGTTCCACGGGCATAGCACTTTAATGACAGGTATGAGTGCATGCCGGAGAGCTCTTGGAAGTCGAATTTTTGACACTTTGTCAATTTTTTGACAGATTTGACAAACTCTTTCTGTCTGTTCTAAGAGTCAGTCAGAGACTTGTGCGGCGGTCTTTTGACACTATTGGAGGGCGGGCAAACCCCACGTTGACTCCGGCCGTCCCTCCACAGGCGCTCGTGTCCAAAATGAAGGCGAGAGACGCGAGTGGCCTGGTTCCCTTGGGTGTTGCCAAGAAGGCTGCGGGCTGACCGTTGCCTGAGCACTCCCTAAAGCCTCTTGTGATGAGAGCAGACCTCGCCTGCCGCACGACCGGCTCTGGGAGTCGTTGGGCCGCTATTTGTGAATAGTCTGGTCCTCCTCTGCCACCCGGACAAGCGCGATGGCTCTGCCGCCCTGCGGTGCTCGTCACCCAGGTTTGGGGAACACGATACTCGTAACAAAAATAAAAGGCGGCTCGGGACCTGCAGGCGAAAGGGGTCCCGTGGTGCTAAGCACGTCGACTTCGGGTCTCGGTGCAAGCCGGAGAGCTCACGGAAGTCTAAAGTTTTCGGCACGTGGTCGAATCTTTTCAAAGGCTTACCCGGCTCTTTCCGTCCATTCTGAGAGTAAGTCAGAGGCCGGTGCGGAGGTCTCTTGACAATCGGAGGGGGTGGTGGCCCTCCGCAGGCGCTCGTGTCGAAAATGAAGGCGAGAGACGCGAGTGGCCTGGTTCCCCTGGGTGTTGCCAGGAAGGCTGCGGGCTGACCCTTGCCTGAGCACTCCCTAAAGCCTCTTGTGATGAGAGCAGACCTCGCGCGCCGCACGACCGGCTCTGGGAGTCGTTGGGCCGCTATCTGTGAATAGTCTGGTCCTCCTCTGCCACCCGGCCAAGTGCGATGGCTCTGCCGCCCTGCGGTGCTCGTCACGCAGGTATGGGGCACACGATGCTCGTAACAGCAAATAAAGGCGGCTCGGGACCTGCAGGCGAAAGGGGTCCCGTGGTGCTTAGCACGTCGACTTCGGGTCTCGGTGCAAGCCGGAGAGCTCACGGAAGTCTAAAGTTTTCGGCACGTGGTCGAATCTTTTGAAAGGCTTACCCGGCTCTTTCCGTCCATTCTGAGAGTCAGTCAGAGGCCGGTGCGGCGGTCTATTGACGACCGGAGGCTCCCATGGGTGTTGCGATGAGGGTGGAGGGCACAGAACCTTGCCTTAGCACTCCCTAATAAAGCCTCTTGTGAAGAGAGCAGACCTCGCGCGCCGCACGACCGGCTCTGGGAGTCGTTGGGCCGCTATCTGTGAATAGTCTGGTCCTCCTCTGCCACCCGGCCAAGTGCGATGGCTCTGCCGCCCTGCGGTGCTCGTCACGCAGGTATGGGGCACACGATGCTCGTAACAGCAAATAAAGGCGGCTCGGGACCTGCAGGCGAAAGGGGTCCCGTGGTGCTTAGCACGTCGACTTCGGGTCTCGGTGCAAGCCGGAGAGCTCACGGAAGTCTAAAGTTTTCGGCACGTGGTCGAATCTTTTGAAAGGCTTACCCGGCTCTTTCCGTCCATTCTGAGAGTCAGTCAGAGGCCGGTGCGGCGGTCTATTGACGACCGGAGGCTCCCATGGGTGTTGCGATGAGGGTGGAGGGCACAGAACCTTGCCTTAGCACTCCCTAATAAAGCCTCTTGTGAAGAGAGCAGACCTCGCGCGCCGCACGACCGGCTCTGGGAGTCGTTGGGCCGCTATCTGTGAATAGTCTGGTCCTCCTCTGCCACCCGGCCAAGTGCGATGGCTCTGCCGCCCTGCGGTGCTCGTCACGCAGGTATGGGGCACACGATGCTCGTAACAGCAAATAAAGGCGGCTCGGGACCTGCAGGCGAAAGGGGTCCCGTGGTGCTTCGCACGTCGACTTCGGGTCTCGGTGCAAGCCGGAGAGCTCACGGAAGTCTAAAGTTTTCGGCACGTGGTCGAATCTTTTGAAAGGCTTACCCGGCTCTTTCCGTCCATTCTGAGAGTCAGTCAGAGGCCGGTGCGGCGGTCTATTGACG
>NW_027309987.1:162500-165000 GCF_047496795.1 Chiloscyllium punctatum | reverse complement strand
CCCTGCAGCCGTGGTCACCGCCAAACCCCCACAACTCGAGCAAGTGAAAAAAAAAGTAACAGGAGCGAAAGCATCTCTGTCGGCTTGGGGGTACGCCCGTTTCCGTTTCAACTTGTCTCGCGAGGGTGGTTTCGGGGCCAGCAGGAGAGCTCGTCGGGGTAGCAGGCCCTGCAGCCGTGGTCACCGCCAAACCCCCACAACTCGAGCAAGTGAAAAAAAAAGTAACAAATAAGAAAGGATCGTCGGCTTGGGGGTACGCCCGTTTCCGTTTCAACTTGTCTCGCGAGGGTGGTTTCGGGGCCAGCAGGAGAGCTCGTCGGGGTAGCAGGCCCTGCAGCCGTGGTCACCGCCAAACCCCCACAACTCGAGCAAGTGAAAAAAAAAGTAACAAATAAGAAAGGATCGTCGGCTTGGGGGTACGCCCGTTTCCGTTTCAACTTGTCTCGCGAGGGTGGTTTCGGGGCCAGCAGGAGAGCTCGTCGGGGTAGCAGGCCCTGCAGCCGTGGTCACCGCCAAACCCCCACAACTCGAGCAAGTGAAAAAAAAAAGTAACAAATAAGAAAGGATCGTCGGCTTGGGGGTACGCCCGTTTCCGTTTCAACTTGTCTCGCGAGGGTGGTTTCGGGGCCAGCAGGAGAGCTCGTCGGGGTAGCAGGCCCTGCAGCCGTGGTCACCGCCAAACCCCCACAACTCGAGCAAGTGAAAAAAAAAAGTAACAAATAAGAAAGGATCTCTGTCGGCTTGGGGGTACGCCCGTTTCCGTTTCAACTTGTCTCGCGAGGGTGGTTTCGGGGCCAGCAGGAGAGCTCGTCGGGGTAGCAGGCCCTGCAGCCGTGGTCACCGCCAAATCGCCACAACTCGAGCAAGTGAAAAAAAAAGTAACAAATAAGAAAGGATCGTCGGCTTGGGGGTACGCCCGTTTCCGTTTCAACTTGTCTCGCGAGGGTGGTTTCGGGGCCAGCAGGAGAGCTCGTCGGGGTAGCAGGCCCTGCAGCCGTGGTCACCGCCAAACCCCCCACAACTGTTGGGCGCCTACCTGCGCGGGGCAGGAGGACACTTTCCGATTTCAAATCTCCGTTTGCCGAGTCCACCCCGAACGCACGCGGGCGGGCGGGTTCGCATCACCCTTCGTCACAAGGGGCGAAGCCCGTTCCACCGTCTCGTCAGTAGTGCCGACCGGTCTGTGATCGACGAGGGGAGCCACACCAGGTCCGGCCCTGCTGCTTGGCGGCACCGCGTCGTCGGGAGCTCGCGACAGACGGAGGGTTTCGGTGTACTCTCCAGCCACGGGAAACGAAGCCGGTGATGCAGGCGCCGGTCTTTCGCTCCCAAATCGGCTGGGTTTACATCGTTGCTATCTAGTCACGCTCCCTTCAAACCCGACGGGGTACCTATTCCCCTCACCCGTCTGTGCGTATACAGCCTCTTTGCACTTGCGGGATGGGGGTGGTGGTTTAAAGACTCTCGAGTTGCCGCCCGTCGGTCTCCGAGCTCCGTGCAGTAGTGATCCCCAGCGAACTGCCAGCAGGGCGAACGAGCGATCCCGCTCTCGGTCGGGGCGCCTGGCGTCGATCGGTGGTCGGTGGCTTGCGGGCAAGCTGCGCTGTGAGTGTGGGAACGAGTATGACGAGCCGTTGCCGCGACTCCCAGTCCACCTCGGCGGTGGCTGGGCCGGGCGGGCGTCTGCTCGGGCGAGTGCCGCCCCCGCCTCCTCGCAGGAAGTCCGCTCGCCGACACGCCGCCACGTGCACGCGTCAGTGACGCTGCCGAACCGATGGCCGGTGCCCGTTCCCGCCTCTGCTTTTCCTAGGGCAAAGCTGCTGCACGCCTCGTGATACTAGGCGGGCGACATGGTGGCGGTGATCCTGCCTCCGTCGCTGCGGTGCGTTGGGGCACGCATCGCCTCTTGGGCGCCCTGTCCTCCTCCCCCCAATAGACGTATGTTTCTGCGGGCCGCACCAGGATGGTGCTCCCCATCGCTTCACGCCACCCTGCTCCGCCCGCACGCCGGCGTGCAGGTGGCTGTAGCTCAAGGTGGGGAGCGTATGTGCGGTCCGGGTCGCTTTCCTCTGGCGAGGGAGAGACCTAAAACAAACTCAGACAACTCTTGACGGTGGATCACTCGGCTCGTGCGTCGATGACGAACGCAGCTAGCTGCGAGAATTAATGTGAATTGCAGGACACATTGATCATCGACACTTTGAACGCACTTTGCGGCCCCGGGTTCTTCCCGGGGCCACGCCTGTCTGAGGGTCGTTTGGCAATCAATCGCACTCGCCTTGGCTGGCGAGAGCGCGGCTGGGGTGTCGCAGAGGACCCGTCCTCTTTGTCCCCCTAAGTTCAGACTCCGGAGCCCTCCGGCGTCGGAGCGCTTGGCCTTTCCCCCCCACCCTGCACATTCCGTTCGTCAGGCTCGACGCCATCCCCCCGCCGGGGAGCGCGGCCTGGCGTCCGTCTGTGTCGTGGCAGTGGGGCCAGCACGGCTGTCACCGGTCCCAGA
>NW_027309987.1:155000-157500 GCF_047496795.1 Chiloscyllium punctatum | reverse complement strand
ATAATGATAACTTGGAGGTGGAATTGAAGAAATATGGATGTGACCTATGTACTTTAAGATTTGGTACAGCTAGAGGCCTTGGGCAGCATGAGCGGCATGCACACCCTAACTTGAGGAACGAGAAAAGGAAGATTAAGAGTAATGAGGGTAGGAAAAAAGATACTAGTAAAGAGAGTAATAGGAAGGGTGTGTGGTCAAGTGAGGAAGTAGATATGTTGCAAAAATTGGAGCTAGAATTTGCTGGTAATAGGAATATTAACAAATTGATCGCCGAAAGATTAGGATCAAAGACGGCAAAGCAAATTTCAGACAAAAGGCGTCTGCTAATTAAGAAAACCAAAAAGAATGATAAAAAGGTTGAAGTAGATGGTGAGATATTGTTGAGTAGTAATATGGAAGAAGAAGAGGAGGAAAACATTGAGAGTTTGGATAGGACACAGGAAGCGATAGGTAGTGTCCATAGTAATAGTAATAAGTTGGATTGCCCGGAGGGATCAGTGGATGAACTTCTTAGCTTAATTGAAAGGAACCTGGATAAGAGTAAAAAGGGTAAAAATGAGTTTGAAAGGATTATGAAGGGGATCTTAAATAAGATAGAAAAGAAGAATAAAGAAAATATTAGTAATAAGACTAAACATAATAAACGGATAGATGTTAAAATAAAGGATAATAAAACAGGGAAGAATAAAGGGATTAGTGGTGCAAAAAGTAGGTACGGTAAGAAGAAAGGAAAATTTAAAGAGATGCAGGTTCTTTTTAAAACAAAACGCCAGTATTTAGCTAGAACCCTGATGGGTGCTCCGGGTAGAAGTAAATGCCCCCTAGAAAAGAAAGATCTAGAAGAATATTTTAAGGGTAAATTAACTAAGAGTAATGAGAAGAATAATCTGAGAGGCTTTGTTAAATATAACAATCAGATAGAGGAATCCCAATTTGCACTTCTAACGGGACCTGTAGGGGTAGAGGATGTGGATCGTGCCATTAAGGCGATGGACATCAAAACTGCTGCGGGTCCCGATGGGATGACAATGGGGGATATTATTAAGATTTTTAATAAAGACAATATGCTGCTGCCAAGATTGTACTCAATCTGGGTGGCCACGGGCAGGATACCAGACCAGTTGAAGGTCAGTAGGACCGTACTTATTCCCAAAAGTAATAATGAAGAAGAACTACTAGATATTAATAATTGGAGACCAATTACTATTGGTCCAATGCTATTAAGAATTTTTACTAAAATTATGGCCAGTAGATTGAATAAGATTATTAAATTAAACAAAAGACAAAAAGGATTTATGACGGGAGTCCCAGGGTGTGAAGAAAATATTAAGATTTTAGAGAACATAATGAATGGGGCAAAATGTAAGAAGAAGGACTTGGCAATAGTCTTTGTAGACTTAGCCAAAGCCTTCGACACCGTGGGACATAAGTTGATAGTGACAGGCCTTAAAAGACTCCAGCTCCCAGGAGTGTTCGTACAATTAATTAGGGATCTTTACGAGAATAACTTTACCCAAATTGAAGGATATAACTGCAAAACCGATAATATTCCGATATTATGCGGGGTTAAGCAGGGCGATGCTTTATCGCCAATTTTATTTAATATAATTATGGATCCGCTGATTAGCACAATTGAGGAAAAACAAAAGGGGATATTTTTGGGTGAGGGTGGTAAGGATTGTCATTGTGCATCGTTAGCTTTTGCCGATGATATTGCCCTAATTAGCGAGACATATGAGGGAATGGTATATAACCTTAAAATAGTAGAAAGATTTTGTCGAAACACTGGGCTGGAGGTCAATATTAAAAAAACTAAAGGGTTTTATTTTAATCACAAAAACAAGTCCTTTATATATAATGATAAACCCAAGTGGAAGTTTGAGGACAAGGAGATTCAATTTATTGAGCCAGGAACTACCGATAAATATTTAGGGGCCAAGATTGACCCCTGGTTGGGGATTAGTAAGGCCAACTGGGAAAATCAATTAGAAGTATGGTTAGGGAATTTAAAAGGTTCATCCCTGAAACCTGTCCAAAAGGTTGAAATTTTAAAAACGTATTTTATCCCTAGGCTATTTTATTATCAGGTTTTATCAGAGGTTTCTCTAAATTATTTAAAGAAATTGGATAATATTATTAAGAGTGCAATCAAAGAAATCTTACACCTACCACAATCCATTACAGACGGCATTTTATATGCTAAGTCTCGAGATGGAGGTCTTGCCATAAACCGCTTATCGACATTTATCCCGATCATGATAATGAGGAAATATGGATCGCTACTGAGGTCGGAGGATGGGGTGCTACATGCATCGTTTAAATTTGCTGGAAGTAGCGTCGAGGATAGAATGCGGAAACTGAGTAAATTAAGAGCGATGGCAAACATCTGGAATCCAGAGATTATTAATGGCTCTGAGGAAAGGGAAACTGTCGTTAATAGCGGAGATGATGAAGACGGCTTGGAAGAATACAGGAGCGTAAATTACGTAAATTGGAGAGC
>NW_027309987.1:137500-150000 GCF_047496795.1 Chiloscyllium punctatum | reverse complement strand
ACTGACACTTAGAATTTTTTCGAGTTGGTATAAATCAGTAACCACTGACACTTAGAATTTTTTCGGGTTGGTATAAATCAGTAACCACCGACACTTAGAATATTTTCGGGTTGGTATAAATCAGTAACCACCGACACTTAGAATTTTTTCGGCTCAGTAGAAATCAGTAACCAAGCGCATTTTTGAATTGGTTACTGATTTCTCCGTTCGAGTTGCGGCTGCGGTTGGCTTCAAATAGTGGTGGGGGCTTAATTATCGCCGAGGGGAGCATGTCCCGGTGGTGTGGCCGAGGATGGAGTGCCTTTTGAAGGGGGTGTTTCTGAATTTGGACCCTTTTTGAGTTGCATGGCCGGATGGGTGTGGTTTTGAAGGGTGTGTCTGTCTGGAGTGGCACCGGCGTTGGTGTGAGGCTGAGGGTGGGCGTTCGGTTCCTGGTTAGGGATAGGGAAAGGGTGAGACTTAGCTTTAGTGCTCGTGCCCCCGATTTTGGTAATGTTTGACGTCAATTTTCCAAGGAGGCGAATGCAAGGCTTCAGAGGGACTTTGAGTGTTCGGGGGCGGGGTAGCTCAGCCGGATTTGCCCCGGCGGTTCTGCGGACGGTGTTGACTTCGAGGGCGGACCGGCCCCCGTGTTCAGTCCGAATATCGTGCATTGTTAACGGCGGGAAGTGTTCCAAAAGGGAATGGGATTGAATGTGACTGCTGAAGCCGACTTTGAGACCTGTAACGCGGGTAGCTCAGCCGGATTTGACCCGGCGGTTCTGGCGACGGTCTCGCCTTCGAGGGGGGAGCGCCCCGCGTGTTCAGGCCGAATTTTGTGCATTTCCATCGGCGGGAAGAGGTCCAAACGGGAATGGGATTGAATGTGACTGCTGAAGCCGACATTGAGACCTCTAACGCGGGTAGCTCGGCAGGATTTGACCCGGCGGTTCTGCCGAAGGTCTCACCTTCGAGGGGGGAGCGTCCCGCGTGTTCAGGCCGAATATCGTGCATTGTTAACGGCGGGAAGTGTTCCAAAAGGGAATGGGATTGAATGTGACTGCTGAAGCCGACATTGAGACCTCTAACGCGGGTAGCTCGGCCGGATTTGACCCGGCGGTTCTGGCGACGGTCTCGCCTTCGAGGGGGGAGCGTCCCGCGTGTTCAGGCCGAATTTTGTGCATTTCCATCGGCGGGAAGAGGTCCAAACGGGAATGGGATTGAATGTGACTGCTGAAGCCGACATTGAGACCTCTAACGCGGGTAGCTCGGCCGGATTTGACCCGGCGGTTCTGCCGAAGGTCTCACCTTCGAGGGGGGAGCCTCCCGCGTGTTCAGGCCGAATTTTGTGCATTTCCATCGGCGGGAAGAGGTCCAAACGGGAATGGGATTGAATGTGACTGCTGAAGCCGACATTGAGACCTCTAACGCGGGTAGCTCGGCCGGATTTGACCCGGCGGTTCTGCCGAAGGTCTCACCTTCGAGGGGGGAGCGCCCACCGTGTACAGGCCGATTTTCATGCATTTCCAACCGTGGGAAGGGGTCCGAAAGGGGATGGGGGTGAACGTGACTGCTCAACCCGACTTTGAGACCTGTAACGCGGGTAGCTCAGCCGGATTTGACCCGGCGGTTCTGGCGACGGTCTCGCCTTCGAGGGGGGAGCGTCCCGCGTGTTCAGGCCGAATTTTGTGCATTTCCATCGGCGGGAAGAGGTCCAAACGGGAATGGGATTGAATGTGACTGCTGAAGCCGACATTGAGACCTCTAACGCGGGTAGCTCGGCAGGATTTGACCCGGCGGTTCTGCCGAAGGTCTCACCTTCGAGGGGGGAGCGCCCACCGTGTACAGGCCGATTTTCATGCATTTCCAACCGTGGGAAGGGGGCCGAAAGGGGATGGGGGTGAATGTGACTGCTCAACCCGACTTTGAGGCATCTAACCCGGGTAGCTCAGCCGGGTTTGACCCGGCGGTTCTGCCGACGGCCTCGCCTTCGAGGGGGGAGCGTCCCCCGTGTACAGGCCGATTTTCATGCATTTCGAACCGTGGGAAGTGGCCCAAAAGGGGATGGGAGTGAATGTGACTGCTCAACCCGACTTTGGCGCTTCCGAGCCGGGTAGCTCAGCCGGGTTTGACCCGGCGGTTCTGCCGACGGTCTCGTCTTCGAGGCGGGTGCCTCCCCCGTGTACAGGCCGATTTTCATGCATTTCGTACCGTGGGAAGTGGTCCAAAAGGGAATGGGGGTGGACGTGACTGCTCATACCGACATCGAGACTTGTAAGCCGTGTAGCTCGGCCGGGTTTGATCCGGCGGGTCTGCCGACGGTCTCGTCTTCGAGAGGGGGGCCTCCCCCGTGTACAGGCCGATTTTCGTGCATTTCCAACGGTGGGAAGAGGTTCAAAAGGGGATGGGGGTGAATGTGACTGCTCAACCCGACTCTGAGGCTTCTAACCCGGGTAGCCCGGCCGGGTTTGACCCGGCGGTTCTGCCGTCGGTCTCGCCTTCGAGGGCGGAGCCTCCCCCGTGTACAGGCCGATTTTCGTGCATTTCAAACCGTGGGAAGCGGTCCAAAAGGGGATGGGAGTGAATGTGACTGCTCATACCGACCTTGGCGCTTCCGACCCGGGTAGCTCAGCCGGGTTTGACCCGGCGGTTCTGCCGACGGTCTCGTCTTCGAGGCGGGTGCCTCCCCCGTGTACAGGCCGATTTTCATGCATTTCGTACCGTGGGAAGTGGTCCAAAAGGGAATGGGGGTGAATGTGACTGCTCAACCCGACTCTGAGGCTTCTAACCCGGGTAGCTCGGCCGGGTTTGACCCGGCGGTTCTGCCGTCGGTCTCGCCTTCGAGAGGGGCGCCTCCCCCGTGTACAGGCCGATTTTCGTGCATTTCCAACGGTGGGAAGAGGTTCAAAAGGGGATGGGGGTGAATGTGACTGCTCAACCCGACTCTGAGGCTTCTAACCCGGGTAGCCCGGCCGGGTTTGACCCGGCGGTTCTGCCGTCGGTCTCGCCTTCGAGGGCGGAGCCTCCCCCGTGTACAGGCCGATTTTCGTGCATTTCAAACCGTGGGAAGCGGTCCAAAAGGGGATGGGAGTGAATGTGACTGCTCATACCGACCTTGGCGCTTCCGACCCGGGTAGCTCAGCCGGGTTTGACCCGGCGGTTCTGCCGACGGTCTCGCCTTCGAGGGGGGAGCGTCCCCCGTGTTCAGGCCGAATTTTGTGCATTTCGAACCGTGGGAAGTTGCCCAAAAGTCGATGGGAGTGAATGTGACTGCTCAACCCGACTTTGGCGCTTCCGAGCCGGGTAGCTCAGCCGGGTTTGACCCGGCGGTTCTGCCGACGGTCTCGTCTTCGAGGCGGGTGCCTCCCCCGTGTACAGGCCGATTTTCATGCATTTCGTACCGTGGGAAGTGGTCCAAAAGGGAATAGGGGTGGACGTGACTGCTCATACCGACATTGAGACTTGTAAGCCGTGTAGCTCGGCCGGGTTTGATCCGGCGGGTCTGCCGACGGTCTCGTCTTCGAGGCGGGTGCCTCCCCCGTGTACAGGCCGATTTTCGTGCATTTCGAACCGTGGGAAGTGGTCCAAAAGGGGATGGGGGTGGACGTGACTGCTCAACCCGACTTTGAGGCTTCTAACCCGGGTAGCTCGGCCGGGTTTGACCCGTCGATTCTGCCGATGGTCTCGTTTTGGAGGGGGGAGCCTCCCCCGTGTTCAGTCCGATTTTCGTGCATTTCGAACCGTGGGAAGTGGCCCAAAAGGGGATGGGAGTGAATGTGACTGCTCATACCGACTTTGGCGCTTCCGAGCCTGGTAGCTCAGCCGGGTTTGATCCGGCGGTTCTGCCGACGGTCTCGTCTTCGAGGCGGCTCCCTCCCCCGTGTACAGGCCGATTTTCATGCATTTGCAACGGTGGGAAGTTGCCCAAAAGGGGATGGGAGTGAATGTGACTGCTCAACCCGACTTTGGCGCTTCCGAGCCTGGTAGCTCAGCCGGGTTTGAACCGGCGGTTCTGCCGACGGTCTCGTCTTCGAGGCGGCTCCCTCCCCCGTGTACAGGCCGATTTTCGTGCATTTCGAACCGTGGGAAGTGGTCCAAAAGGGAATGGGGGTGGACGTGACTGCTCAACCCGACTCTGAGGCTTCTAACCCGGGTAGCTCGGCCGGGTTTGATCCGGCGGTTCTGCCGACGGTCTCGTCTTCGAGGCCGGTGCCTCCCCCGTGTACAGGCCGATTTTCGTGCATTTCCAACGGTGGGAAGTGGTCCAAAAGGGAATGGGGGTGGACGTGTCTGCTCATACCGACTTTGAGACTTGTAAGCCGGGTAGCTCAGCCGGGTTTGTTCCGGCGGTTCTGCCGACGGTCTCGTCATCGAGGGGGGAGCCTCCCCCGTGTCCAGGCCGATTTTCATGCATTTCCAACCGTGGGAAGTGGTCCAAAAGGGAATGGGGGTGAATGTGACTGCTCATACCGACTTTGAGACTTTTAAGCCGGGTAGCTCAGCCGGGTTTGACCCGGCGGTTCTGCCGACGGTCTCGCCTTCGAGGGGGGAGCGTCCCCCGTGTTCAGGCCGAATTTTGTGCATTTCGAACCGTGGGAAGTTGCCCAAAAGTCGATGGGAGTGAATGTGACTGCTCAACCCGACTTTGAGACTTGTAAGCCGGGTAGCTCAGCCGGGTTTGACCCGGCGGTTCTGCCGACGGTCTCGTCTTCGAGGCGGGTGCCTCCCCCGTGTACAGGCCGATTTTCATGCATTTCGTACCGTGGGAAGCGGTCCAAAAGGGGATGGGAGTGAACGTGACTGCTCATACCGACTTTGGCGCTTCCGAGCCGGGTAGCTCAGCCGGGTTTGACCCGGCGGGTCTGCCGACGGTCTCGCCTTCGAGGGGGGAGCGTCCCCCGTGTTCAGGCCGAATCTTGTGCATTTCGAACCGTGGGAAGTTGCCCAAAAGTCGATGGGAGTGAATGTGACTGCTCAACCCGACTTTGAGACTTGTAAGCCGGGTAGCTCAGCCGGGTTTGACCCGGCGGTTCTGCCGACGGTCTCGTCTTCGAGGCCGGTGCCTCCCCCGTGTACAGGCCGATTTTCGTGCATTTCCAACGGTGGGAAGTGGTCCAAAAGGGAATGGGGGTGGACGTGTCTGCTCATACCGACTTTGAGACTTGTAAGCCGGGTAGCTCAGCCGGGTTTGTTCCGGCGGTTCTGCCGACGGTCTCGTCATCGAGGGGGGAGCCTCCCCCGTGTCCAGGCCGATTTTCATGCATTTCCAACCGTGGGAAGTGGTCCAAAAGGGAATGGGGGTGAATGTGACTGCTCATACCGACTTTGAGACTTTTAAGCCGGGTAGCTCGGCCGGGTTTGACCCGGCGGTTCTGCCGACGGTCTCGTCTTCGAGGCGGGTGCCTCCCCCGTGTACAGGCCGATTTTCGTGCATTTCGAACCGTGGGAAGTGGTCTAAAAGTCGATGGGAGTGAACGTGACTGCTCAACCCGACTTTGAGACTTGTAAGCCGGGTAGCTCAGCCAGGTTTGACCCGGCGGTTCTGCCGACGGTCTCGCCTTCGAGGGCGGACCCTCCCCCGTGTACAGGCCGGTTTTCGTGCATTTCGAACCGTGGGAAGTGATCCAAAAGGGAATGGGGGTGAACGTGACTGCCCAACCCGGCTTTGAGACTTGTAAGCCGGGTAGCTCAGCCGGGTTGGACCCGGCGGTTCTGCCGACGGTCTCGACTTCGAGGCGGGTGCCTCCCCCGTGTACAGGCCGATTTTCATGCATTTGCAACGGTGGGAAGTTGCCCAAAAGTCGATGGGAGTGAATGTGACTGCTCAACCCGACTTCGAGACTTGTAAGCCTGGTAGCTCAGCCGGGTTTGACCCGGCGGTTCTGCCGACGGTCTCGCCTTCGAGGGGGGAGCCTCCCCCGTGTACAGGCCGATTTTCGTGCATTTCCAACGGTGGGAACAGGTTCAAAAGGGGATGGGAGTGATTGTGACTGCTCAACCCGACTCTAGGGCTTCTAACCCGGGTAGCCCGGCCGGGTTTGACCCGGCGGTTCTGCCGACGGTCTCGTCTTCGAGGCGGGTGCCTCCCCCGTATACAGGCCGATTTTCATGCATTTCGAACCGTGGGAAGTGGTCCAAAAGGGAATGGGGGTGGACGTGTCTGCTCATACCGACTTTGAGACTTGTAAGCCGGGTAGCTCAGCCGGGTTTGATCCGGCGGTTCTGCCGACGGTCTCGCCTTCGAGGGGGGAGCCTCCCCCGTGTTCAGTCCGATTTCCATGCATTTCCAACCGTGGGAAGTTGCCCAAAAGGGGATGGGAGTGAATGTGACTGCTCAACCCGACTTTGGCGCTTCCGAGCCGGGTAGCTCAGCCGGGTTTGACCCGGCGGTTCTGCCGACGGTCTCGTCTTCGAGGCGGGTGCCTCCCCCGTATACAGGCCGATTTTCATGCATTTCGAACCGTGGGAAGTGGTCCAAAAGGGAATGGGGGTGGACGTGTCTGCTCATACCGACTTTGAGACTTGTAAGCCGGGTAGCTCAGCCGGGTTTGATCCGGCGGTTCTGCCGACGGTCTCGCCTTCGAGGGGGGAGCCTCCCCCGTGTTCAGTCCGATTTCCATGCATTTCCAACCGTGGGAAGTTGCCCAAAAGGGGATGGGAGTGAATGTGACTGCTCAACCCGACTTTGGCGCTTCCGAGCCGGGTAGCTCAGCCGGGTTTGACCCGGCGGTTCTGCCGACGGTCTCGTCTTCGAGGCGGGTGCCTCCCCCGTGTACAGGCCGATTTTCATGCATTTGGAACCGTGGGAAGTGGTCCAAAAGGGAATGGGGGTGGACGTGACTGCTCATACCGACTTTGAGACTTGTAAGCCGGGTAGCTCAGCCGGGTTTGACCCGGCGGTTCTGCCGACGGTCTCGCCTTCGAGGGGGGAGCCTCCCCCGTGTTCAGTCCGATTTTCGTGCATTTCCCACGGTGGGAAATGGTATCTTTCATTACGGGGACAAGGGTCTGAAGCGGTGAAGTCAGTAACCGGCATAGTTAAGGAAAGGGTTCGAATTTTCTCAACAGTACGAAAAAAGTGAGCAGGGAAGCTAGAGAAGGTGTCAGTGAGTCCCAAACGAGTGAACCGCAAAACTTAGGGAAATGCCCGAAAGCGTTTTAAAGGGTGAAATCGGGAACGAGGAAATGATCGGAAAGTGCCTGAAAGTGCTAAATGAGTAAACAGAAAAACGAAGAAAAATGTTTGAAAAGAAGAAGTGAGTAACCAGGAAAACTTAGAAAAATGTTCAAAACGAAGAAATCAGTAACCAGGAAAACTTAGAAAAATGATCAAAAAGAAGAAATGAGTAACCAGGAAAACTTAGAAAAATGTTTAAAAAGAAGAAATCAGTAACCAGGAAAACTTAGGAAAATGTTTAAAAAGAAGAAATCAGTAACCAGAAAAACTGCGAAAAATGTTTAAAAAGAAGAAATGAGTAACCAGAAAAACTTAGAAAAATGTTTAAAAAGAAGAAATCAGTAACCAGGAAAACTTAGAAAAATGTTTAAAAAGAAGAAATCAGTAACCAGGAAAACTTAGAAAAATGTTATAAAAGAAGAAGTGAGTAACCAGAAAAACTTAGAAAAATGTTTAAAAAGAAGAAATCAGTAACCAGAAAAACTGCGAAAAATGTTTAAAAAGAAGAAATCAGTAACCAGACAAACTGCGAAAAATGTTTAAAAAGAAGAAATCAGTAACCAGGAAAACTTAGAAAAATGTTTAAAAAGAAGAAGTGAGTAACCAGAAAAACTTAGAAAAATGTTTAAAAAGAAGAAATCAGTAACCAGAAAAACTTAGAAAAATGTTTAAAAAGAAGAAATCAGTAACCAGAAAAACTGCGAAAAATGTTTAAAAAGAAGAAATCAGTAACCAGAAAAACTTAGAAAAATGTTTAAAAAGAAGAAGTGAGTAACCAGAAAAACTTAGAAAAATGTTTAAAAAGAAGAAATCAGTAACCAGAAAAACGGCGAAAAATGTTTAAAAAGAAGAAATCAGTAACCAGACAAACTGCGAAAAATGTTTAAAAAGAAGAAATCAGTAACCAGAAAAACTTAGAAAAATGTTTAAAAAGAAGAAATCAGTAACCAGAAAAACTTAGAAAAATGTTTCAAAAGAAGAAGTGAGTAACCAGAAAAACTTAGAAAAATGTTTAAAAAGAAGAAGTGAGTAACCAGAAAAACTTAGAAAAATGTTTAAAAAGAAGAAATCAGTAACCAGAAAAACTTAGAAAAATGTTTAAAAAGAAGAAATCAGTAACCAGAAAAACTGCGAAAAATGTTTAAAAAGAAGAAATCAGTAACCAGACAAACTGCGAAAAATGTTTAAAAAGAAGAAATCAGTAACCAGGAAAACTTAGAAAAATGTTTAAAAAGAAGAAGTCAGTAACCAGAAAAACTTAGAAAAATGTTTAAAAAGAAGAAATCAGTAACCAGAAAAACTTAGAAAAATGTTTAAAAAGAAGAAATCAGTAACCAGAAAAACTGCGAAAAATGTTTAAAAAGAAGAAATCAGTAACCAGAAAAACTTAGAAAAATGTTTAAAAAGAAGAAGTGAGTAACCAGAAAAACTTAGAAAAATGTTTAAAAAGAAGAAATCAGTAACCAGAAAAACGGCGAAAAATGTTTAAAAAGAAGAAATCAGTAACCAGACAAACTGCGAAAAATGTTTAAAAAGAAGAAATCAGTAACCAGAAAAACTTAGAAAAATGTTTCAAAAGAAGAAGTGAGTAACCAGAAAAACTTAGAAAAATGTTTAAAAAGAAGAAGTGAGTAACCAGAAAAACTTAGAAAAATGTTTAAAAAGAAGAAATCAGTAACCAGAAAAACTTAGAAAAATGTTTAAAAAGAAGAAATCAGTAACCAGAAAAACTGCGAAAAATGTTTAAAAAGAAGAAATCAGTAACCAGACAAACTGCGAAAAATGTTTAAAAAGAAGAAATCAGTAACCAGGAAAACTTAGAAAAATGTTTAAAAAGAAGAAGTGAGTAACCAGAAAAACTTAGAAAAATGTTTAAAAAGAAGAAATCAGTAACCAGAAAAACTTAGAAAAATGTTTAAAAAGAAGAAATCAGTAACCAGAAAAACTGCGAAAAATGTTTAAAAAGAAGAAATCAGTAACCAGAAAAACTTAGAAAAATGTTTAAAAAGAAGAAGTGAGTAACCAGAAAAACTTAGAAAAATGTTTAAAAAGAAGAAATCAGTAACCAGAAAAACGGCGAAAAATGTTTAAAAAGAAGAAATCAGTAACCAGACAAACTGCGAAAAATGTTTAAAAAGAAGAAATCAGTAACCAGAAAAACTTAGAAAAATGTTTCAAAAGAAGAAGTGAGTAACCAGAAAAACTTAGAAAAATGTTTAAAAAGAAGAAGTGAGTAACCAGAAAAACTTAGAAAAATGTTTAAAAAGAAGAAATCAGTAACCAGAAAAACTTAGAAAAATGTTTAAAAAGAAGAAATCAGTAACCAGAAAAACTTAGAAAAATGTTTAAAAAGAAGAAATCAGTAACCAGAAAAACTGCGAAAAATGTTTAAAAAGAAGAAATCAGTAACCAGACAAACTGCGAAAAATGTTTAAAAAGAAGAAATCAGTAACCAGGAAAACTTAGAAAAATGTTTAAAAAGAAGAAGTGAGTAACCAGAAAAACTTAGAAAAATGTTTAAAAAGAAGAAATCAGTAACCAGAAAAACTTAGAAAAATGTTTAAAAAGAAGAAATCAGTAACCAGAAAAACTGCGAAAAATGTTTAAAAAGAAGAAATCAGTAACCAGGAAAACTTAGAAAAATGTTTAAAAAGAAGAAGTGAGTAACCAGAAAAACTTAGAAAAATGTTTAAAAAGAAGAAATCAGTAACCAGAAAAACTTAGAAAAATGTTTAAAAAGAAGAAATCAGTAACCAGAAAAACTGCGAAAAATGTTTAAAAAGAAGAAATCAGTAACCAGAAAAACTTAGAAAAATGTTTAAAAAGAAGAAGTGAGTAACCAGAAAAACTTAGAAAAATGTTTAAAAAGAAGAAATCAGTAACCAGAAAAACGGCGAAAAATGTTTAAAAAGAAGAAATCAGTAACCAGACAAACTGCGAAAAATGTTTAAAAAGAAGAAATCAGTAACCAGAAAAACTTAGAAAAATGTTTCAAAAGAAGAAGTGAGTAACCAGAAAAACTTAGAAAAATGTTTAAAAAGAAGAAGTGAGTAACCAGAAAAACTTAGAAAAATGTTTAAAAAGAAGAAATCAGTAACCAGAAAAACTTAGAAAAATGTTTAAAAAGAAGAAATCAGTAACCAGAAAAACTGCGAAAAATGTTTAAAAAGAAGAAATCAGTAACCAGGAAAACTTAGAAAAATGTTTAAAAAGAAGAAATGAGTAACCAGGAAAACTTAGAAAAATGTTTAAAAAGAAGAAATGAGTAACCAGGAAAACTTAGAAAAATGTTTAAAAAGAAGAAATCAGTAACCAGAAAAACTTAGAAAAATGTTTAAAAAGAAGAAATCAGTAACCAGAAAAACGGCGAAAAATGTTTAAAAAGAAGAAATGAGTAACCAGAAAAACTTAGAAAAATGTTTAAAAAGAAGAAATCAGTAACCAGAAAAACGGCGAAAAATGTTTAAAAAGAAGAAATCAGTAACCAGAAAAACTTAGAAAAATGTTTAAAAAGAAGAAGTGAGTAACCAGAAAAACTTAGAAAAATGTTTAAAAAGAAGAAATGAGTAACCAGAAAAACTTAGAAAAATGTTTAAAAAGAAGAAATCAGTAACCAGAAAAACTTAGAAAAATGTTTAAAAAGAAGAAATGAGTAACCAGAAAAACGGCGAAAAATGTTTAAAAAGAAGAAATCAGTAACCAGAAAAACGGCGAAAAATGTTTAAAAAGAAGAAATCAGTAACCAGACAAACTGCGAAAAATGTTTAAAAAGAAGAAATCAGTAACCAGAAAAACTTAGAAAAATGTTTAAAAAGAAGAAATCAGTAACCAGGAAAACTTGGAAAAAAACACTTAGAAAAATTTTCAGCAAAGTGTGAAAAATATTCTAAGTGTCAGCGGAGGAAAATGCTGAAGCATCGGGAAAGATTCGCAAACTTACACCGAACATGTGCTCCGAAGTGCCGGAGGAATTGGGTGAATTGAGCCCGGCAAATGGCCAGCTGTCGTTTTGTGCCTGCAGCCCGAAAACTTTAACTTTGTCTGTCGCGGAAGTCCGGACCGAGAAAAATCCAAACGGTTTTGACCGGACCGAGTTCCAGACCGATGCAGTCAAATTTGGAATTCAGACCCATTCAGTGCCACTTGTAGTTTTTCCGCAGTGAGGTTGGCGGGGTACCCGGAGATATATGGGAACACGATTTTTAGAACAAAATGGCGGCGCGGGACCGTTCTGAAAGGCATCCGAAAAACGGTTCCACGGGCATAGCACTTTAATGACAGGTATGAGTGCATGCCGGAGAGCTCTTGGAAGTCGAATTTTTGACACTTTGTCAATTTTTTGACAGATTTGACAAACTCTTTCTGTCTGTTCTAAGAGTCAGTCAGAGACTTGTGCGGCGGTCTTTTGACACTATTGGAGGGCGGGCAAACCCCACGTTGACTCCGGCCGTCCCTCCACAGGCGCTCGTGTCCAAAATGAAGGCGAGAGACGCGAGTGGCCTGGTTCCCTTGGGTGTTGCCAAGAAGGCTGCGGGCTGACCGTTGCCTGAGCACTCCCTAAAGCCTCTTGTGATGAGAGCAGACCTCGCCTGCCGCACGACCGGCTCTGGGAGTCGTTGGGCCGCTATTTGTGAATAGTCTGGTCCTCCTCTGCCACCCGGACAAGCGCGATGGCTCTGCCGCCCTGCGGTGCTCGTCACCCAGGTTTGGGGAACACGATACTCGTAACAAAAATAAAAGGCGGCTCGGGACCTGCAGGCGAAAGGGGTCCCGTGGTGCTAAGCACGTCGACTTCGGGTCTCGGTGCAAGCCGGAGAGCTCACGGAAGTCTAAAGTTTTCGGCACGTGGTCGAATCTTTTCAAAGGCTTACCCGGCTCTTTCCGTCCATTCTGAGAGTAAGTCAGAGGCCGGTGCGGAGGTCTCTTGACAATCGGAGGGGGTGGTGGCCCTCCGCAGGCGCTCGTGTCGAAAATGAAGGCGAGAGACGCGAGTGGCCTGGTTCCCCTGGGTGTTGCCAGGAAGGCTGCGGGCTGACCCTTGCCTGAGCACTCCCTAAAGCCTCTTGTGATGAGAGCAGACCTCGCGCGCCGCACGACCGGCTCTGGGAGTCGTTGGGCCGCTATCTGTGAATAGTCTGGTCCTCCTCTGCCACCCGGCCAAGTGCGATGGCTCTGCCGCCCTGCGGTGCTCGTCACGCAGGTATGGGGCACACGATGCTCGTAACAGCAAATAAAGGCGGCTCGGGACCTGCAGGCGAAAGGGGTCCCGTGGTGCTTAGCACGTCGACTTCGGGTCTCGGTGCAAGCCGGAGAGCTCACGGAAGTCTAAAGTTTTCGGCACGTG
>NW_027309987.1:102500-117500 GCF_047496795.1 Chiloscyllium punctatum | reverse complement strand
AAATCAGTAACCACTGACACTTAGAATATTTTCGGGTTGGTATAAATCAGTAACCACCGACACTTAGAATATTTTCGGGTTGGTATAAATCAGTAACCACTGACACTTAGAATTTTTTCGGGTCGGTACAAATCAGTAACCACTGACACTTAGAATATTTTCGGGTTGGTATAAATCAGTAACCACCGACACTTAGAATATTTTCGAGTTGGTATAAATCAGTAACCACTGACACTTAGAATTTTTTCGAGTTGGTATAAATCAGTAACCACTGACACTTAGAATATTTTCGGGTTGGTATAAATCAGTAACCACCGACACTTAGAATATTTTCGAGTTGGTATAAATCAGTAACCACTGACACTTAGAATTTTTTCGAGTTGGTATAAATCAGTAACCACTGACACTTAGAATATTTTCGGGTTGGTATAAATCAGTAACCACCGACACTTAGAATATTTTCGAGTTGGTATAAATCAGTAACCACCGACACTTAGAATTTTTTCGAGTTGGTATAAATCAGTAACCACTGACACTTAGAATTTTTTCGGGTTGGTATAAATCAGTAACCACCGACACTTAGAATATTTTCGAGTTGGTATAAATCAGTAACCACTGACACTTAGAATTTTTTCGGGTCGGTATAAATCAGTAACCACTGACACTTAGAATTTTTTCGAGTTGGTATAAATCAGTAACCACTGACACTTAGAATATTTTCGGGTTGGTATAAATCAGTAACCACTGACACTTAGAATATTTTCGGGTTGGTATAAATCAGTAACCACCGACACTTAGAATATTTTCGGGTTGGTATAAATCAGTAACCACTGACACTTAGAATTTTTTCGGGTCGGTACAAATCAGTAACCACTGACACTTAGAATATTTTCGGGTTGGTATAAATCAGTAACCACCGACACTTAGAATATTTTCGAGTTGGTATAAATCAGTAACCACTGACACTTAGAATTTTTTCGAGTTGGTATAAATCAGTAACCACTGACACTTAGAATATTTTCGGGTTGGTATAAATCAGTAACCACCGACACTTAGAATATTTTCGAGTTGGTATAAATCAGTAACCACTGACACTTAGAATTTTTTCGAGTTGGTATAAATCAGTAACCACTGACACTTAGAATATTTTCGACTTGGTATAAATCAGTAACCACTGACACTTAGAATATTTTCGGGTTGGTATAAATCAGTAACCACCGACACTTAGAATATTTTCGAGTTGGTATAAATCAGTAACCACTGACACTTAGAATATTTTCGGGTTGGTATAAATCAGTAACCACCGACACTTAGAATATTTTCGGGTTGGTACAAATCAGTAACCACTGACACTTAGAATATTTTCGAGTTGGTATAAATCAGTAACCACTGACACTTAGAATTTTTTCGAGTTGGTATAAATCAGTAACCACTGACACTTAGAATATTTTCGGGTTGGTATAAATCAGTAACCACCGACACTTAGAATATTTTCGGGTTGGTATAAATCAGTAACCACTGACACTTAGAATTTTTTCGGGTCGGTACAAATCAGTAACCACTGACACTTAGAATATTTTCGGGTTGGTATAAATCAGTAACCACCGACACTTAGAATATTTTCGAGTTGGTATAAATCAGTAACCACTGACACTTAGAATTTTTTCGAGTTGGTATAAATCAGTAACCACTGACACTTAGAATATTTTCGGGTTGGTATAAATCAGTAACCACCGACACTTAGAATATTTTCGAGTTGGTATAAATCAGTAACCACTGACACTTAGAATTTTTTCGAGTTGGTATAAATCAGTAACCACTGACACTTAGAATATTTTCGGGTTGGTATAAATCAGTAACCACCGACACTTAGAATATTTTCGAGTTGGTATAAATCAGTAACCACCGACACTTAGAATTTTTTCGAGTTGGTATAAATCAGTAACCACTGACACTTAGAATTTTTTCGGGTTGGTATAAATCAGTAACCACCGACACTTAGAATATTTTCGAGTTGGTATAAATCAGTAACCACTGACACTTAGAATTTTTTCGGGTCGGTATAAATCAGTAACCACTGACACTTAGAATTTTTTCGAGTTGGTATAAATCAGTAACCACTGACACTTAGAATATTTTCGGGTTGGTATAAATCAGTAACCACTGACACTTAGAATTTTTTCGACTTGGTATAAATCAGTAACCACTGACACTTAGAATTTTTTCGGGTTGGTATAAATCAGTAACCACTGACACTTAGAATATTTTCGGGTCGGTACAAATCAGTAACCACTGACACTTAGAATATTTTCGGGTTGGTATAAATCAGTAACCACTGACACTTAGAATTTTTTCGAGTTGGTATAAATCAGTAACCACTGACACTTAGAATTTTTTCGGGTTGGTATAAATCAGTAACCACCGACACTTAGAATATTTTCGGGTTGGTATAAATCAGTAACCACCGACACTTAGAATTTTTTCGGCTCAGTAGAAATCAGTAACCAAGCGCATTTTTGAATTGGTTACTGATTTCTCCGTTCGAGTTGCGGCTGCGGTTGGCTTCAAATAGTGGTGGGGGCTTAATTATCGCCGAGGGGAGCATGTCCCGGTGGTGTGGCCGAGGATGGAGTGCCTTTTGAAGGGGGTGTTTCTGAATTTGGACCCTTTTTGAGTTGCATGGCCGGATGGGTGTGGTTTTGAAGGGTGTGTCTGTCTGGAGTGGCACCGGCGTTGGTGTGAGGCTGAGGGTGGGCGTTCGGTTCCTGGTTAGGGATAGGGAAAGGGTGAGACTTAGCTTTAGTGCTCGTGCCCCCGATTTTGGTAATGTTTGACGTCAATTTTCCAAGGAGGCGAATGCAAGGCTTCAGAGGGACTTTGAGTGTTCGGGGGCGGGGTAGCTCAGCCGGATTTGCCCCGGCGGTTCTGCGGACGGTGTTGACTTCGAGGGCGGACCGGCCCCCGTGTTCAGTCCGAATATCGTGCATTGTTAACGGCGGGAAGTGTTCCAAAAGGGAATGGGATTGAATGTGACTGCTGAAGCCGACTTTGAGACCTGTAACGCGGGTAGCTCAGCCGGATTTGACCCGGCGGTTCTGGCGACGGTCTCGCCTTCGAGGGGGGAGCGCCCCGCGTGTTCAGGCCGAATTTTGTGCATTTCCATCGGCGGGAAGAGGTCCAAACGGGAATGGGATTGAATGTGACTGCTGAAGCCGACATTGAGACCTCTAACGCGGGTAGCTCGGCAGGATTTGACCCGGCGGTTCTGCCGAAGGTCTCACCTTCGAGGGGGGAGCGTCCCGCGTGTTCAGGCCGAATATCGTGCATTGTTAACGGCGGGAAGTGTTCCAAAAGGGAATGGGATTGAATGTGACTGCTGAAGCCGACATTGAGACCTCTAACGCGGGTAGCTCGGCCGGATTTGACCCGGCGGTTCTGGCGACGGTCTCGCCTTCGAGGGGGGAGCGTCCCGCGTGTTCAGGCCGAATTTTGTGCATTTCCATCGGCGGGAAGAGGTCCAAACGGGAATGGGATTGAATGTGACTGCTGAAGCCGACATTGAGACCTCTAACGCGGGTAGCTCGGCCGGATTTGACCCGGCGGTTCTGCCGAAGGTCTCACCTTCGAGGGGGGAGCCTCCCGCGTGTTCAGGCCGAATTTTGTGCATTTCCATCGGCGGGAAGAGGTCCAAACGGGAATGGGATTGAATGTGACTGCTGAAGCCGACATTGAGACCTCTAACGCGGGTAGCTCGGCCGGATTTGACCCGGCGGTTCTGCCGAAGGTCTCACCTTCGAGGGGGGAGCGCCCACCGTGTACAGGCCGATTTTCATGCATTTCCAACCGTGGGAAGGGGTCCGAAAGGGGATGGGGGTGAACGTGACTGCTCAACCCGACTTTGAGACCTGTAACGCGGGTAGCTCAGCCGGATTTGACCCGGCGGTTCTGGCGACGGTCTCGCCTTCGAGGGGGGAGCGTCCCGCGTGTTCAGGCCGAATTTTGTGCATTTCCATCGGCGGGAAGAGGTCCAAACGGGAATGGGATTGAATGTGACTGCTGAAGCCGACATTGAGACCTCTAACGCGGGTAGCTCGGCAGGATTTGACCCGGCGGTTCTGCCGAAGGTCTCACCTTCGAGGGGGGAGCGCCCACCGTGTACAGGCCGATTTTCATGCATTTCCAACCGTGGGAAGGGGGCCGAAAGGGGATGGGGGTGAATGTGACTGCTCAACCCGACTTTGAGGCATCTAACCCGGGTAGCTCAGCCGGGTTTGACCCGGCGGTTCTGCCGACGGCCTCGCCTTCGAGGGGGGAGCGTCCCCCGTGTACAGGCCGATTTTCATGCATTTCGAACCGTGGGAAGTGGCCCAAAAGGGGATGGGAGTGAATGTGACTGCTCAACCCGACTTTGGCGCTTCCGAGCCGGGTAGCTCAGCCGGGTTTGACCCGGCGGTTCTGCCGACGGTCTCGTCTTCGAGGCGGGTGCCTCCCCCGTGTACAGGCCGATTTTCATGCATTTCGTACCGTGGGAAGTGGTCCAAAAGGGAATGGGGGTGGACGTGACTGCTCATACCGACATCGAGACTTGTAAGCCGTGTAGCTCGGCCGGGTTTGATCCGGCGGGTCTGCCGACGGTCTCGTCTTCGAGAGGGGGGCCTCCCCCGTGTACAGGCCGATTTTCGTGCATTTCCAACGGTGGGAAGAGGTTCAAAAGGGGATGGGGGTGAATGTGACTGCTCAACCCGACTCTGAGGCTTCTAACCCGGGTAGCCCGGCCGGGTTTGACCCGGCGGTTCTGCCGTCGGTCTCGCCTTCGAGGGCGGAGCCTCCCCCGTGTACAGGCCGATTTTCGTGCATTTCAAACCGTGGGAAGCGGTCCAAAAGGGGATGGGAGTGAATGTGACTGCTCATACCGACCTTGGCGCTTCCGACCCGGGTAGCTCAGCCGGGTTTGACCCGGCGGTTCTGCCGACGGTCTCGTCTTCGAGGCGGGTGCCTCCCCCGTGTACAGGCCGATTTTCATGCATTTCGTACCGTGGGAAGTGGTCCAAAAGGGAATGGGGGTGAATGTGACTGCTCAACCCGACTCTGAGGCTTCTAACCCGGGTAGCTCGGCCGGGTTTGACCCGGCGGTTCTGCCGTCGGTCTCGCCTTCGAGAGGGGCGCCTCCCCCGTGTACAGGCCGATTTTCGTGCATTTCCAACGGTGGGAAGAGGTTCAAAAGGGGATGGGGGTGAATGTGACTGCTCAACCCGACTCTGAGGCTTCTAACCCGGGTAGCCCGGCCGGGTTTGACCCGGCGGTTCTGCCGTCGGTCTCGCCTTCGAGGGCGGAGCCTCCCCCGTGTACAGGCCGATTTTCGTGCATTTCAAACCGTGGGAAGCGGTCCAAAAGGGGATGGGAGTGAATGTGACTGCTCATACCGACCTTGGCGCTTCCGACCCGGGTAGCTCAGCCGGGTTTGACCCGGCGGTTCTGCCGACGGTCTCGCCTTCGAGGGGGGAGCGTCCCCCGTGTTCAGGCCGAATTTTGTGCATTTCGAACCGTGGGAAGTTGCCCAAAAGTCGATGGGAGTGAATGTGACTGCTCAACCCGACTTTGGCGCTTCCGAGCCGGGTAGCTCAGCCGGGTTTGACCCGGCGGTTCTGCCGACGGTCTCGTCTTCGAGGCGGGTGCCTCCCCCGTGTACAGGCCGATTTTCATGCATTTCGTACCGTGGGAAGTGGTCCAAAAGGGAATAGGGGTGGACGTGACTGCTCATACCGACATTGAGACTTGTAAGCCGTGTAGCTCGGCCGGGTTTGATCCGGCGGGTCTGCCGACGGTCTCGTCTTCGAGGCGGGTGCCTCCCCCGTGTACAGGCCGATTTTCGTGCATTTCGAACCGTGGGAAGTGGTCCAAAAGGGGATGGGGGTGGACGTGACTGCTCAACCCGACTTTGAGGCTTCTAACCCGGGTAGCTCGGCCGGGTTTGACCCGTCGATTCTGCCGATGGTCTCGTTTTGGAGGGGGGAGCCTCCCCCGTGTTCAGTCCGATTTTCGTGCATTTCGAACCGTGGGAAGTGGCCCAAAAGGGGATGGGAGTGAATGTGACTGCTCATACCGACTTTGGCGCTTCCGAGCCTGGTAGCTCAGCCGGGTTTGATCCGGCGGTTCTGCCGACGGTCTCGTCTTCGAGGCGGCTCCCTCCCCCGTGTACAGGCCGATTTTCATGCATTTGCAACGGTGGGAAGTTGCCCAAAAGGGGATGGGAGTGAATGTGACTGCTCAACCCGACTTTGGCGCTTCCGAGCCTGGTAGCTCAGCCGGGTTTGAACCGGCGGTTCTGCCGACGGTCTCGTCTTCGAGGCGGCTCCCTCCCCCGTGTACAGGCCGATTTTCGTGCATTTCGAACCGTGGGAAGTGGTCCAAAAGGGAATGGGGGTGGACGTGACTGCTCAACCCGACTCTGAGGCTTCTAACCCGGGTAGCTCGGCCGGGTTTGATCCGGCGGTTCTGCCGACGGTCTCGTCTTCGAGGCCGGTGCCTCCCCCGTGTACAGGCCGATTTTCGTGCATTTCCAACGGTGGGAAGTGGTCCAAAAGGGAATGGGGGTGGACGTGTCTGCTCATACCGACTTTGAGACTTGTAAGCCGGGTAGCTCAGCCGGGTTTGTTCCGGCGGTTCTGCCGACGGTCTCGTCATCGAGGGGGGAGCCTCCCCCGTGTCCAGGCCGATTTTCATGCATTTCCAACCGTGGGAAGTGGTCCAAAAGGGAATGGGGGTGAATGTGACTGCTCATACCGACTTTGAGACTTTTAAGCCGGGTAGCTCAGCCGGGTTTGACCCGGCGGTTCTGCCGACGGTCTCGCCTTCGAGGGGGGAGCGTCCCCCGTGTTCAGGCCGAATTTTGTGCATTTCGAACCGTGGGAAGTTGCCCAAAAGTCGATGGGAGTGAATGTGACTGCTCAACCCGACTTTGAGACTTGTAAGCCGGGTAGCTCAGCCGGGTTTGACCCGGCGGTTCTGCCGACGGTCTCGTCTTCGAGGCGGGTGCCTCCCCCGTGTACAGGCCGATTTTCATGCATTTCGTACCGTGGGAAGCGGTCCAAAAGGGGATGGGAGTGAACGTGACTGCTCATACCGACTTTGGCGCTTCCGAGCCGGGTAGCTCAGCCGGGTTTGACCCGGCGGGTCTGCCGACGGTCTCGCCTTCGAGGGGGGAGCGTCCCCCGTGTTCAGGCCGAATCTTGTGCATTTCGAACCGTGGGAAGTTGCCCAAAAGTCGATGGGAGTGAATGTGACTGCTCAACCCGACTTTGAGACTTGTAAGCCGGGTAGCTCAGCCGGGTTTGACCCGGCGGTTCTGCCGACGGTCTCGTCTTCGAGGCCGGTGCCTCCCCCGTGTACAGGCCGATTTTCGTGCATTTCCAACGGTGGGAAGTGGTCCAAAAGGGAATGGGGGTGGACGTGTCTGCTCATACCGACTTTGAGACTTGTAAGCCGGGTAGCTCAGCCGGGTTTGTTCCGGCGGTTCTGCCGACGGTCTCGTCATCGAGGGGGGAGCCTCCCCCGTGTCCAGGCCGATTTTCATGCATTTCCAACCGTGGGAAGTGGTCCAAAAGGGAATGGGGGTGAATGTGACTGCTCATACCGACTTTGAGACTTTTAAGCCGGGTAGCTCGGCCGGGTTTGACCCGGCGGTTCTGCCGACGGTCTCGTCTTCGAGGCGGGTGCCTCCCCCGTGTACAGGCCGATTTTCGTGCATTTCGAACCGTGGGAAGTGGTCTAAAAGTCGATGGGAGTGAACGTGACTGCTCAACCCGACTTTGAGACTTGTAAGCCGGGTAGCTCAGCCAGGTTTGACCCGGCGGTTCTGCCGACGGTCTCGCCTTCGAGGGCGGACCCTCCCCCGTGTACAGGCCGGTTTTCGTGCATTTCGAACCGTGGGAAGTGATCCAAAAGGGAATGGGGGTGAACGTGACTGCCCAACCCGGCTTTGAGACTTGTAAGCCGGGTAGCTCAGCCGGGTTGGACCCGGCGGTTCTGCCGACGGTCTCGACTTCGAGGCGGGTGCCTCCCCCGTGTACAGGCCGATTTTCATGCATTTGCAACGGTGGGAAGTTGCCCAAAAGTCGATGGGAGTGAATGTGACTGCTCAACCCGACTTCGAGACTTGTAAGCCGGGTAGCTCAGCCGGGTTTGACCCGGCGGTTCTGCCGACGGTCTCGCCTTCGAGGGGGGAGCCTCCCCCGTGTACAGGCCGATTTTCGTGCATTTCCAACGGTGGGAACAGGTTCAAAAGGGGATGGGAGTGATTGTGACTGCTCAACCCGACTCTAGGGCTTCTAACCCGGGTAGCCCGGCCGGGTTTGACCCGGCGGTTCTGCCGACGGTCTCGTCTTCGAGGCGGGTGCCTCCCCCGTATACAGGCCGATTTTCATGCATTTCGAACCGTGGGAAGTGGTCCAAAAGGGAATGGGGGTGGACGTGTCTGCTCATACCGACTTTGAGACTTGTAAGCCGGGTAGCTCAGCCGGGTTTGATCCGGCGGTTCTGCCGACGGTCTCGCCTTCGAGGGGGGAGCCTCCCCCGTGTTCAGTCCGATTTCCATGCATTTCCAACCGTGGGAAGTTGCCCAAAAGGGGATGGGAGTGAATGTGACTGCTCAACCCGACTTTGGCGCTTCCGAGCCGGGTAGCTCAGCCGGGTTTGACCCGGCGGTTCTGCCGACGGTCTCGTCTTCGAGGCGGGTGCCTCCCCCGTATACAGGCCGATTTTCATGCATTTCGAACCGTGGGAAGTGGTCCAAAAGGGAATGGGGGTGGACGTGTCTGCTCATACCGACTTTGAGACTTGTAAGCCGGGTAGCTCAGCCGGGTTTGATCCGGCGGTTCTGCCGACGGTCTCGCCTTCGAGGGGGGAGCCTCCCCCGTGTTCAGTCCGATTTCCATGCATTTCCAACCGTGGGAAGTTGCCCAAAAGGGGATGGGAGTGAATGTGACTGCTCAACCCGACTTTGGCGCTTCCGAGCCGGGTAGCTCAGCCGGGTTTGACCCGGCGGTTCTGCCGACGGTCTCGTCTTCGAGGCGGGTGCCTCCCCCGTGTACAGGCCGATTTTCATGCATTTGGAACCGTGGGAAGTGGTCCAAAAGGGAATGGGGGTGGACGTGACTGCTCATACCGACTTTGAGACTTGTAAGCCGGGTAGCTCAGCCGGGTTTGACCCGGCGGTTCTGCCGACGGTCTCGCCTTCGAGGGGGGAGCCTCCCCCGTGTTCAGTCCGATTTTCGTGCATTTCCCACGGTGGGAAATGGTATCTTTCATTACGGGGACAAGGGTCTGAAGCGGTGAAGTCAGTAACCGGCATAGTTAAGGAAAGGGTTCGAATTTTCTCAACAGTACGAAAAAAGTGAGCAGGGAAGCTAGAGAAGGTGTCAGTGAGTCCCAAACGAGTGAACCGCAAAACTTAGGGAAATGCCCGAAAGCGTTTTAAAGGGTGAAATCGGGAACGAGGAAATGATCGGAAAGTGCCTGAAAGTGCTAAATGAGTAAACAGAAAAACGAAGAAAAATGTTTGAAAAGAAGAAGTGAGTAACCAGGAAAACTTAGAAAAATGTTCAAAACGAAGAAATCAGTAACCAGGAAAACTTAGAAAAATGATCAAAAAGAAGAAATGAGTAACCAGGAAAACTTAGAAAAATGTTTAAAAAGAAGAAATCAGTAACCAGGAAAACTTAGGAAAATGTTTAAAAAGAAGAAATCAGTAACCAGAAAAACTGCGAAAAATGTTTAAAAAGAAGAAATGAGTAACCAGAAAAACTTAGAAAAATGTTTAAAAAGAAGAAATCAGTAACCAGGAAAACTTAGAAAAATGTTTAAAAAGAAGAAATCAGTAACCAGGAAAACTTAGAAAAATGTTATAAAAGAAGAAGTGAGTAACCAGAAAAACTTAGAAAAATGTTTAAAAAGAAGAAATCAGTAACCAGAAAAACTGCGAAAAATGTTTAAAAAGAAGAAATCAGTAACCAGACAAACTGCGAAAAATGTTTAAAAAGAAGAAATCAGTAACCAGGAAAACTTAGAAAAATGTTTAAAAAGAAGAAGTGAGTAACCAGAAAAACTTAGAAAAATGTTTAAAAAGAAGAAATCAGTAACCAGAAAAACTTAGAAAAATGTTTAAAAAGAAGAAATCAGTAACCAGAAAAACTGCGAAAAATGTTTAAAAAGAAGAAATCAGTAACCAGAAAAACTTAGAAAAATGTTTAAAAAGAAGAAGTGAGTAACCAGAAAAACTTAGAAAAATGTTTAAAAAGAAGAAATCAGTAACCAGAAAAACGGCGAAAAATGTTTAAAAAGAAGAAATCAGTAACCAGACAAACTGCGAAAAATGTTTAAAAAGAAGAAATCAGTAACCAGAAAAACTTAGAAAAATGTTTAAAAAGAAGAAATCAGTAACCAGAAAAACTTAGAAAAATGTTTCAAAAGAAGAAGTGAGTAACCAGAAAAACTTAGAAAAATGTTTAAAAAGAAGAAGTGAGTAACCAGAAAAACTTAGAAAAATGTTTAAAAAGAAGAAATCAGTAACCAGAAAAACTTAGAAAAATGTTTAAAAAGAAGAAATCAGTAACCAGAAAAACTGCGAAAAATGTTTAAAAAGAAGAAATCAGTAACCAGACAAACTGCGAAAAATGTTTAAAAAGAAGAAATCAGTAACCAGGAAAACTTAGAAAAATGTTTAAAAAGAAGAAGTCAGTAACCAGAAAAACTTAGAAAAATGTTTAAAAAGAAGAAATCAGTAACCAGAAAAACTTAGAAAAATGTTTAAAAAGAAGAAATCAGTAACCAGAAAAACTGCGAAAAATGTTTAAAAAGAAGAAATCAGTAACCAGAAAAACTTAGAAAAATGTTTAAAAAGAAGAAGTGAGTAACCAGAAAAACTTAGAAAAATGTTTAAAAAGAAGAAATCAGTAACCAGAAAAACGGCGAAAAATGTTTAAAAAGAAGAAATCAGTAACCAGACAAACTGCGAAAAATGTTTAAAAAGAAGAAATCAGTAACCAGAAAAACTTAGAAAAATGTTTCAAAAGAAGAAGTGAGTAACCAGAAAAACTTAGAAAAATGTTTAAAAAGAAGAAGTGAGTAACCAGAAAAACTTAGAAAAATGTTTAAAAAGAAGAAATCAGTAACCAGAAAAACTTAGAAAAATGTTTAAAAAGAAGAAATCAGTAACCAGAAAAACTGCGAAAAATGTTTAAAAAGAAGAAATCAGTAACCAGACAAACTGCGAAAAATGTTTAAAAAGAAGAAATCAGTAACCAGGAAAACTTAGAAAAATGTTTAAAAAGAAGAAGTGAGTAACCAGAAAAACTTAGAAAAATGTTTAAAAAGAAGAAATCAGTAACCAGAAAAACTTAGAAAAATGTTTAAAAAGAAGAAATCAGTAACCAGAAAAACTGCGAAAAATGTTTAAAAAGAAGAAATCAGTAACCAGAAAAACTTAGAAAAATGTTTAAAAAGAAGAAGTGAGTAACCAGAAAAACTTAGAAAAATGTTTAAAAAGAAGAAATCAGTAACCAGAAAAACGGCGAAAAATGTTTAAAAAGAAGAAATCAGTAACCAGACAAACTGCGAAAAATGTTTAAAAAGAAGAAATCAGTAACCAGAAAAACTTAGAAAAATGTTTCAAAAGAAGAAGTGAGTAACCAGAAAAACTTAGAAAAATGTTTAAAAAGAAGAAGAGAGTAACCAGAAAAACTTAGAAAAATGTTTAAAAAGAAGAAATCAGTAACCAGAAAAACTTAGAAAAATGTTTAAAAAGAAGAAATCAGTAACCAGAAAAACTTAGAAAAATGTTTAAAAAGAAGAAATCAGTAACCAGAAAAACTGCGAAAAATGTTTAAAAAGAAGAAATCAGTAACCAGACAAACTGCGAAAAATGTTTAAAAAGAAGAAATCAGTAACCAGGAAAACTTAGAAAAATGTTTAAAAAGAAGAAGTGAGTAACCAGAAAAACTTAGAAAAATGTTTAAAAAGAAGAAATCAGTAACCAGAAAAACTTAGAAAAATGTTTAAAAAGAAGAAATCAGTAACCAGAAAAACTGCGAAAAATGTTTAAAAAGAAGAAATCAGTAACCAGAAAAACTTAGAAAAATGTTTAAAAAGAAGAAGTGAGTAACCAGAAAAACTTAGAAAAATGTTTAAAAAGAAGAAATCAGTAACCAGAAAAACGGCGAAAAATGTTTAAAAAGAAGAAATCAGTAACCAGACAAACTGCGAAAAATGTTTAAAAAGAAGAAATCAGTAACCAGAAAAACTTAGAAAAATGTTTAAAAAGAAGAAATCAGTAACCAGAAAAACTTAGAAAAATGTTTCAAAAGAAGAAGTGAGTAACCAGAAAAACTTAGAAAAATGTTTAAAAAGAAGAAGTGAGTAACCAGAAAAACTTAGAAAAATGTTTAAAAAGAAGAAATCAGTAACCAGAAAAACTTAGAAAAATGTTTAAAAAGAAGAAATCAGTAACCAGAAAAACTGCGAAAAATGTTTAAAAAGAAGAAATCAGTAACCAGGAAAACTTAGAAAAATGTTTAAAAAGAAGAAATCAGTAACCAGAAAAACTGCGAAAAATGTTTAAAAAGAAGAAATGAGTAACCAGGAAAACTTAGAAAAATGTTTAAAAAGAAGAAGTGAGTAACCAGAAAAACTTAGAAAAATGTTTAAAAAGAAGAAATCAGTAACCAGACAAACTTAGAAAAATGTTTAAAAAGAAGAAATCATTAACCAGACAAACTGCGAAAAATGTTTAAAAAGAAGAAATCAGTAACCAGAAAAACTTAGAAAAATGTTTAAAAAGAAGAAATCAGTAACCAGAAAAACTTAGAAAAATGTTTAAAAAGAAGAAATCAGTAACCAGGAAAACTTAGAAAAATGTTTAAAAAGAAGAAGTGAGTAACCAGAAAAACTTAGAAAAATGTTTAAAAAGAAGAAATCAGTAACCAGAAAAACGGCGAAAAATGTTTAAAAAGAAGAAATCAGTAACCAGACAAACTGCGAAAAATGTTTAAAAAGAAGAAGTCAGTAACCAGAAAAACTTAGAAAAATGTTTAAAAAGAAGAAATGAGTAACCAGAAAAACTTAGAAAAATGTTTAAAAAGAAGAAATCAGTAACCAGAAAAACTTAGAAAAATGTTTAAAAAGAAGAAGTGAGTAACCAGGAAAACTTAGAAAAATGTTTAAAAAGAAGAAATGAGTAACCAGAAAAACTTAGAAAAATGTTTAAAAAGAAGAAATCAGTAACCAGAAAAACTTAGAAAAATGTTTAAAAAGAAGAAATGAGTAACCAGAAAAACTTAGAAAAATGTTTAAAAAGAAGAAATCAGTAACCAGAAAAACGGCGAAAAATGTTTAAAAAGAAGAAATCAGTAACCAGAAAAACTTAGAAAAATGTTTAAAAAGAAGAAGTGAGTAACCAGAAAAACTTAGAAAAATGTTTAAAAAGAAGAAATCAGTAACCAGAAAAACTTAGAAAAATGTTTAAAAAGAAGAAATCAGTAACCAGAAAAACTTAGAAAAATGTTTAAAAAGAAGAAATGAGTAACCAGAAAAACTTAGAAAAATGTTTAAAAAGAAGAAATCAGTAACCAGAAAAACGGCGAAAAATGTTTAAAAAGAAGAAATCAGTAACCAGAAAAACGGCGAAAAATGTTTAAAAAGAAGAAATCAGTAACCAGACAAACTGCGAAAAATGTTTAAAAAGAAGAAATCAGTAACCAGAAAAACTTAGAAAAATGTTTAAAAAGAAGAAATCAGTAACCAGGAAAACTTGGAAAAAAACACTTAGAAAAATTTTCAGCAAAGTGTGAAAAATATTCTAAGTGTCAGCGGAGGAAAATGCTGCAGCATCGGGAAAGATTCGCAAACTTACACCGAACATGTGCTCCGAAGTGCCGGAGGAATTGGGTGAATTGAGCCCGGCAAATGGCCAGCTGTCGTTTTGTGCCTGCAGCCCGAAAACTTTAACTTTGTCTGTCGCGGAAGTCCGGACCGAGAAAAATCCAAACGGTTTTGACCGGACCGAGTTCCAGACCGATGCAGTCAAATTTGGAATTCAGACCCATTCAGTGCCACTTGTAGTTTTTCCGCAGTGAGGTTGGCGGGGTACCCGGAGATATATGGGAACACGATTTTTAGAACAAAATGGCGGCGCGGGACCGTTCTGAAAGGCATCCGAAAAACGGTTCCACGGGCATAGCACTTTAATGACAGGTATGAGTGCATGCCGGAGAGCTCTTGGAAGTCGAATTTTTGACACTTTGTCAATTTTTTGACAGATTTGACAAACTCTTTCTGTCTGTTCTAAGAGTCAGTCAGAGACTTGTGCGGCGGTCTTTTGACACTATTGGAGGGCGGGCAAACCCCACGTTGACTCCGGCCGTCCCTCCACAGGCGCTCGTGTCCAAAATGAAGGCGAGAGACGCGAGTGGCCTGGTTCCCTTGGGTGTTGCCAAGAAGGCTGCGGGCTGACCGTTGCCTGAGCACTCCCTAAAGCCTCTTGTGATGAGAGCAGACCTCGCCTGCCGCACGACCGGCTCTGGGAGTCGTTGGGCCGCTATTTGTGAATAGTCTGGTCCTCCTCTGCCACCCGGACAAGCGCGATGGCTCTGCCGCCCTGCGGTGCTCGTCACCCAGGTTTGGGGAACACGATACTCGTAACAAAAATAAAAGGCGGCTCGGGACCTGCAGGCGAAAGGGGTCCCGTGGTGCTAAGCACGTCGACTTCGGGTCTCGGTGCAAGCCGGAGAGCTCACGGAAGTCTAAAGTTTTCGGCACGTGGTCGAATCTTTTCAAAGGCTTACCCGGCTCTTTCCGTCCATTCTGAGAGTAAGTCAGAGGCCGGTGCGGAGGTCTCTTGACAATCGGAGGGGGTGGTGGCCCTCCGCAGGCGCTCGTGTCGAAAATGAAGGCGAGAGACGCGAGTGGCCTGGTTCCCCTGGGTGTTGCCAGGAAGGCTGCGGGCTGACC
>NW_027309987.1:95000-97500 GCF_047496795.1 Chiloscyllium punctatum | reverse complement strand
AAAAAGTAACAGGAGCGAAAGCATCTCTGTCGGCTTGGGGGTACGCCCGTTTCCGTTTCAACTTGTCTCGCGAGGGTGGTTTCGGGGCCAGCAGGAGAGCTCGTCGGGGTAGCAGGCCCTGCAGCCGTGGTCACCGCCAAACCCCCACAACTCGAGCAAGTGAAAAAAAAAGTAACAAATAAGAAAGGATCGTCGGCTTGGGGGTACGCCCGTTTCCGTTTCAACTTGTCTCGCGAGGGTGGTTTCGGGGCCAGCAGGAGAGCTCGTCGGGGTAGCAGGCCCTGCAGCCGTGGTCACCGCCAAACCCCCACAACTCGAGCAAGTGAAAAAAAAAGTAACAAATAAGAAAGGATCGTCGGCTTGGGGGTACGCCCGTTTCCGTTTCAACTTGTCTCGCGAGGGTGGTTTCGGGGCCAGCAGGAGAGCTCGTCGGGGTAGCAGGCCCTGCAGCCGTGGTCACCGCCAAACCCCCACAACTCGAGCAAGTGAAAAAAAAAAGTAACAAATAAGAAAGGATCGTCGGCTTGGGGGTACGCCCGTTTCCGTTTCAACTTGTCTCGCGAGGGTGGTTTCGGGGCCAGCAGGAGAGCTCGTCGGGGTAGCAGGCCCTGCAGCCGTGGTCACCGCCAAACCCCCACAACTCGAGCAAGTGAAAAAAAAAAAGTAACAAATAAGAAAGGATCTCTGTCGGCTTGGGGGTACGCCCGTTTCCGTTTCAACTTGTCTCGCGAGGGTGGTTTCGGGGCCAGCAGGAGAGCTCGTCGGGGTAGCAGGCCCTGCAGCCGTGGTCACCGCCAAATCGCCACAACTCGAGCAAGTGAAAAAAAAAGTAACAAATAAGAAAGGATCGTCGGCTTGGGGGTACGCCCGTTTCCGTTTCAACTTGTCTCGCGAGGGTGGTTTCGGGGCCAGCAGGAGAGCTCGTCGGGGTAGCAGGCCCTGCAGCCGTGGTCACCGCCAAACCCCCCACAACTGTTGGGCGCCTACCTGCGCGGGGCAGGAGGACACTTTCCGATTTCAAATCTCCGTTTGCCGAGTCCACCCCGAACGCACGCGGGCGGGCGGGTTCGCATCACCCTTCGTCACAAGGGGCGAAGCCCGTTCCACCGTCTCGTCAGTAGTGCCGACCGGTCTGTGATCGACGAGGGGAGCCACACCAGGTCCGGCCCTGCTGCTTGGCGGCACCGCGTCGTCGGGAGCTCGCGACAGACGGAGGGTTTCGGTGTACTCTCCAGCCACGGGAAACGAAGCCGGTGATGCAGGCGCCGGTCTTTCGCTCCCAAATCGGCTGGGTTTACATCGTTGCTATCTAGTCACGCTCCCTTCAAACCCGACGGGGTACCTATTCCCCTCACCCGTCTGTGCGTATACAGCCTCTTTGCACTTGCGGGATGGGGGTGGTGGTTTAAAGACTCTCGAGTTGCCGCCCGTCGGTCTCCGAGCTCCGTGCAGTAGTGATCCCCAGCGAACTGCCAGCAGGGCGAACGAGCGATCCCGCTCTCGGTCGGGGCGCCTGGCGTCGATCGGTGGTCGGTGGCTTGCGGGCAAGCTGCGCTGTGAGTGTGGGAACGAGTATGACGAGCCGTTGCCGCGACTCCCAGTCCACCTCGGCGGTGGCTGGGCCGGGCGGGCGTCTGCTCGGGCGAGTGCCGCCCCCGCCTCCTCGCAGGAAGTCCGCTCGCCGACACGCCGCCACGTGCACGCGTCAGTGACGCTGCCGAACCGATGGCCGGTGCCCGTTCCCGCCTCTGCTTTTCCTAGGGCAAAGCTGCTGCACGCCTCGTGATACTAGGCGGGCGACATGGTGGCGGTGATCCTGCCTCCGTCGCTGCGGTGCGTTGGGGCACGCATCGCCTCTTGGGCGCCCTGTCCTCCTCCCCCCAATAGACGTATGTTTCTGCGGGCCGCACCAGGATGGTGCTCCCCATCGCTTCACGCCACCCTGCTCCGCCCGCACGCCGGCGTGCAGGTGGCTGTAGCTCAAGGTGGGGAGCGTATGTGCGGTCCGGGTCGCTTTCCTCTGGCGAGGGAGAGACCTAAAACAAACTCAGACAACTCTTGACGGTGGATCACTCGGCTCGTGCGTCGATGACGAACGCAGCTAGCTGCGAGAATTAATGTGAATTGCAGGACACATTGATCATCGACACTTTGAACGCACTTTGCGGCCCCGGGTTCTTCCCGGGGCCACGCCTGTCTGAGGGTCGTTTGGCAATCAATCGCACTCGCCTTGGCTGGCGAGAGCGCGGCTGGGGTGTCGCAGAGGACCCGTCCTCTTTGTCCCCCTAAGTTCAGACTCCGGAGCCCTCCGGCGTCGGAGCGCTTGGCCTTTCCCCCCCACCCTGCACATTCCGTTCGTCAGGCTCGACGCCATCCCCCCGCCGGGGAGCGCGGCCTGGCGTCCGTCTGTGTCGTGGCAGTGGGGCCAGCACGGCTGTCACCGGTCCCAGAATGGCTGTCGGTGGTTCACACTGTGTGTGTGTGCCAACCCTCCTGGTCT
>NW_027309987.1:87500-90000 GCF_047496795.1 Chiloscyllium punctatum | reverse complement strand
CTTGTCACTTCTCGAAATGTACCAAGGGGGCTATTGGTGGTTTAAATGTTGAGGTTGAGGGTAATGAGAATAATGATAATGATAATTTGGAGGTGGAATTGAAGAAATATGGATGTGACCTATGTACTTTAAGATTTGGTACAGCTAGAGGCCTTGGGCAGCATGAGCGGCATGCACACCCTAACTTGAGGAACGAGAAAAGGAAGATTAAGAGTAATGAGGGTAGGAAAAAAGATACTAGTAAAGAGAGTAATAGGAAGGGTGTGTGGTCAAGTGAGGAAGTAGATATGTTGCAAAAATTGGAGCTAGAATTTGCTGGTAATAGGAATATTAACAAATTGATCGCCGAAAGATTAGGATCAAAGACGGCAAAGCAAATTTCAGACAAAAGGCGTCTGCTAATTAAGAAAACCAAAAAGAATGATAAAAAGGTTGAAGTAGATGGTGAGATATTGTTGAGTAGTAATATGGAAGAAGAAGAGGAGGAAAACATTGAGAGTTTGGATAGGACACAGGAAGCGATAGGTAGTGTCCATAGTAATAGTAATAAGTTGGATTGCCCGGAGGGATCAGTGGATGAACTTCTTAGCTTAATTGAAAGGAACCTGGATAAGAGTAAAAAGGGTAAAAATGAGTTTGAAAGGATTATGAAGGGGATCTTAAATAAGATAGAAAAGAAGAATAAAGAAAATATTAGTAATAAGACTAAACATAATAAACGGATAGATGTTAAAATAAAGGATAATAAAACAGGGAAGAATAAAGGGATTAGTGGTGCAAAAAGTAGGTACGGTAAGAAGAAAGGAAAATTTAAAGAGATGCAGGTTCTTTTTAAAACAAAACGCCAGTATTTAGCTAGAACCCTGATGGGTGCTCCGGGTAGAAGTAAATGCCCCCTAGAAAAGAAAGATCTAGAAGAATATTTTAAGGGTAAATTAACTAAGAGTAATGAGAAGAATAATCTGAGAGGCTTTGTTAAATATAACAATCAGATAGAGGAATCCCAATTTGCACTTCTAACGGGACCTGTAGGGGTAGAGGATGTGGATCGTGCCATTAAGGCGATGGACATCAAAACTGCTGCGGGTCCCGATGGGATGACAATGGGGGATATTATTAAGATTTTTAATAAAGACAATATGCTGCTGCCAAGATTGTACTCAATCTGGGTGGCCACGGGCAGGATACCAGACCAGTTGAAGGTCAGTAGGACCGTACTTATTCCCAAAAGTAATAATGAAGAAGAACTACTAGATATTAATAATTGGAGACCAATTACTATTGGTCCAATGCTATTGAGAATTTTTACTAAAATTATGGCCAGTAGATTGAATAAGATTATTAAATTAAACAAAGACAAAAAGGATTTATGACGGGAGTCCCAGGGTGTGAAGAAAATATTAAGATTTTAGAGAACATAATGAATGGGGCAAAATGTAAGAAGAAGGACTTGGCAATAGTCTTTGTAGACTTAGCCAAAGCCTTCGACACCGTGGGACATAAGTTGATAGTGACAGGCCTTAAAAGACTCCAGCTCCCAGGAGTGTTCGTACAATTAATTAGGGATCTTTACGAGAATAACTTTACCCAAATTGAAGGATATAACTGCAAAACCGATAATATTCCGATATTATGCGGGGTTAAGCAGGGCGATGCTTTATCGCCAATTTTATTTAATATAATTATGGATCCGCTGATTAGCACAATTGAGGAAAAACAAAAGGGGATATTTTTGGGTGAGGGTGGTAAGGATTGTCATTGTGCATCGTTAGCTTTTGCCGATGATATTGCCCTAATTAGCGAGACATATGAGGGAATGGTATATAACCTTAAAATAGTAGAAAGATTTTGTCGAAACACCGGGCTGGAGGTCAATATTAAAAAAACTAAAGGGTTTTATTTTAATCACAAAAACAAGTCCTTTATATATAATGATAAACCCAAGTGGAAGTTTGAGGACAAGGAGATTCAATTTATTGAGCCAGGAACTACCGATAAATATTTAGGGGCCAAGATTGACCCCTGGTTGGGGATTAGTAAGGTCAACTGGGAAAATCAATTAGAAGTATGGTTAGGGAATTTAAAAGGTTCATCCCTGAAACCTGTCCAAAAGGTTGAAATTTTAAAAACGTATTTTATCCCTAGGCTATTTTATTATCAGGTTTTATCAGAGGTTTCTCTAAATTATTTAAAGAAATTGGATAATATTATTAAGAGTGCAATCAAAGAAATCTTACACCTACCACAATCCATTACAGACGGCATTTTATATGCTAAGTCTCGAGATGGAGGTCTTGCCATAAACCGCTTATCGACATTTATCCCGATCATGATAATGAGGAAATATGGATCGCTACTGAGGTCGGAGGATGGGGTGCTACATGCATCGTTTAAATTTGCTGGAAGTAGCGTCGAGGATAGAATGCGGAAACTGAGTAAATTAAGAGCGATGGCAAACATCTGGAATCCAGAGATTATTAATGGCTCTGAGGAAAGGGAA
>NW_027309987.1:67500-82500 GCF_047496795.1 Chiloscyllium punctatum | reverse complement strand
GACTGCTGAAGCCGACTTTGAGACCTGTAACGCGGGTAGCTCAGCCGGATTTGACCCGGCGGTTCTGGCGACGGTCTCGCCTTCGAGGGGGGAGCGCCCCGCGTGTTCAGGCCGAATTTTGTGCATTTCCATCGGCGGGAAGAGGTCCAAACGGGAATGGGATTGAATGTGACTGCTGAAGCCGACATTGAGACCTCTAACGCGGGTAGCTCGGCAGGATTTGACCCGGCGGTTCTGCCGAAGGTCTCACCTTCGAGGGGGGAGCGTCCCGCGTGTTCAGGCCGAATATCGTGCATTGTTAACGGCGGGAAGTGTTCCAAAAGGGAATGGGATTGAATGTGACTGCTGAAGCCGACATTGAGACCTCTAACGCGGGTAGCTCGGCCGGATTTGACCCGGCGGTTCTGGCGACGGTCTCGCCTTCGAGGGGGGAGCGTCCCGCGTGTTCAGGCCGAATTTTGTGCATTTCCATCGGCGGGAAGAGGTCCAAACGGGAATGGGATTGAATGTGACTGCTGAAGCCGACATTGAGACCTCTAACGCGGGTAGCTCGGCCGGATTTGACCCGGCGGTTCTGCCGAAGGTCTCACCTTCGAGGGGGGAGCCTCCCGCGTGTTCAGGCCGAATTTTGTGCATTTCCATCGGCGGGAAGAGGTCCAAACGGGAATGGGATTGAATGTGACTGCTGAAGCCGACATTGAGACCTCTAACGCGGGTAGCTCGGCCGGATTTGACCCGGCGGTTCTGCCGAAGGTCTCACCTTCGAGGGGGGAGCGCCCACCGTGTACAGGCCGATTTTCATGCATTTCCAACCGTGGGAAGGGGTCCGAAAGGGGATGGGGGTGAACGTGACTGCTCAACCCGACTTTGAGACCTGTAACGCGGGTAGCTCAGCCGGATTTGACCCGGCGGTTCTGGCGACGGTCTCGCCTTCGAGGGGGGAGCGTCCCGCGTGTTCAGGCCGAATTTTGTGCATTTCCATCGGCGGGAAGAGGTCCAAACGGGAATGGGATTGAATGTGACTGCTGAAGCCGACATTGAGACCTCTAACGCGGGTAGCTCGGCAGGATTTGACCCGGCGGTTCTGCCGAAGGTCTCACCTTCGAGGGGGGAGCGCCCACCGTGTACAGGCCGATTTTCATGCATTTCCAACCGTGGGAAGGGGGCCGAAAGGGGATGGGGGTGAATGTGACTGCTCAACCCGACTTTGAGGCATCTAACCCGGGTAGCTCAGCCGGGTTTGACCCGGCGGTTCTGCCGACGGCCTCGCCTTCGAGGGGGGAGCGTCCCCCGTGTACAGGCCGATTTTCATGCATTTCGAACCGTGGGAAGTGGCCCAAAAGGGGATGGGAGTGAATGTGACTGCTCAACCCGACTTTGGCGCTTCCGAGCCGGGTAGCTCAGCCGGGTTTGACCCGGCGGTTCTGCCGACGGTCTCGTCTTCGAGGCGGGTGCCTCCCCCGTGTACAGGCCGATTTTCATGCATTTCGTACCGTGGGAAGTGGTCCAAAAGGGAATGGGGGTGGACGTGACTGCTCATACCGACATCGAGACTTGTAAGCCGTGTAGCTCGGCCGGGTTTGATCCGGCGGGTCTGCCGACGGTCTCGTCTTCGAGAGGGGGGCCTCCCCCGTGTACAGGCCGATTTTCGTGCATTTCCAACGGTGGGAAGAGGTTCAAAAGGGGATGGGGGTGAATGTGACTGCTCAACCCGACTCTGAGGCTTCTAACCCGGGTAGCCCGGCCGGGTTTGACCCGGCGGTTCTGCCGTCGGTCTCGCCTTCGAGGGCGGAGCCTCCCCCGTGTACAGGCCGATTTTCGTGCATTTCAAACCGTGGGAAGCGGTCCAAAAGGGGATGGGAGTGAATGTGACTGCTCATACCGACCTTGGCGCTTCCGACCCGGGTAGCTCAGCCGGGTTTGACCCGGCGGTTCTGCCGACGGTCTCGTCTTCGAGGCGGGTGCCTCCCCCGTGTACAGGCCGATTTTCATGCATTTCGTACCGTGGGAAGTGGTCCAAAAGGGAATGGGGGTGAATGTGACTGCTCAACCCGACTCTGAGGCTTCTAACCCGGGTAGCTCGGCCGGGTTTGACCCGGCGGTTCTGCCGTCGGTCTCGCCTTCGAGAGGGGCGCCTCCCCCGTGTACAGGCCGATTTTCGTGCATTTCCAACGGTGGGAAGAGGTTCAAAAGGGGATGGGGGTGAATGTGACTGCTCAACCCGACTCTGAGGCTTCTAACCCGGGTAGCCCGGCCGGGTTTGACCCGGCGGTTCTGCCGTCGGTCTCGCCTTCGAGGGCGGAGCCTCCCCCGTGTACAGGCCGATTTTCGTGCATTTCAAACCGTGGGAAGCGGTCCAAAAGGGGATGGGAGTGAATGTGACTGCTCATACCGACCTTGGCGCTTCCGACCCGGGTAGCTCAGCCGGGTTTGACCCGGCGGTTCTGCCGACGGTCTCGCCTTCGAGGGGGGAGCGTCCCCCGTGTTCAGGCCGAATTTTGTGCATTTCGAACCGTGGGAAGTTGCCCAAAAGTCGATGGGAGTGAATGTGACTGCTCAACCCGACTTTGGCGCTTCCGAGCCGGGTAGCTCAGCCGGGTTTGACCCGGCGGTTCTGCCGACGGTCTCGTCTTCGAGGCGGGTGCCTCCCCCGTGTACAGGCCGATTTTCATGCATTTCGTACCGTGGGAAGTGGTCCAAAAGGGAATAGGGGTGGACGTGACTGCTCATACCGACATTGAGACTTGTAAGCCGTGTAGCTCGGCCGGGTTTGATCCGGCGGGTCTGCCGACGGTCTCGTCTTCGAGGCGGGTGCCTCCCCCGTGTACAGGCCGATTTTCGTGCATTTCGAACCGTGGGAAGTGGTCCAAAAGGGGATGGGGGTGGACGTGACTGCTCAACCCGACTTTGAGGCTTCTAACCCGGGTAGCTCGGCCGGGTTTGACCCGTCGATTCTGCCGATGGTCTCGTTTTGGAGGGGGGAGCCTCCCCCGTGTTCAGTCCGATTTTCGTGCATTTCGAACCGTGGGAAGTGGCCCAAAAGGGGATGGGAGTGAATGTGACTGCTCATACCGACTTTGGCGCTTCCGAGCCTGGTAGCTCAGCCGGGTTTGATCCGGCGGTTCTGCCGACGGTCTCGTCTTCGAGGCGGCTCCCTCCCCCGTGTACAGGCCGATTTTCATGCATTTGCAACGGTGGGAAGTTGCCCAAAAGGGGATGGGAGTGAATGTGACTGCTCAACCCGACTTTGGCGCTTCCGAGCCTGGTAGCTCAGCCGGGTTTGAACCGGCGGTTCTGCCGACGGTCTCGTCTTCGAGGCGGCTCCCTCCCCCGTGTACAGGCCGATTTTCGTGCATTTCGAACCGTGGGAAGTGGTCCAAAAGGGAATGGGGGTGGACGTGACTGCTCAACCCGACTCTGAGGCTTCTAACCCGGGTAGCTCGGCCGGGTTTGATCCGGCGGTTCTGCCGACGGTCTCGTCTTCGAGGCCGGTGCCTCCCCCGTGTACAGGCCGATTTTCGTGCATTTCCAACGGTGGGAAGTGGTCCAAAAGGGAATGGGGGTGGACGTGTCTGCTCATACCGACTTTGAGACTTGTAAGCCGGGTAGCTCAGCCGGGTTTGTTCCGGCGGTTCTGCCGACGGTCTCGTCATCGAGGGGGGAGCCTCCCCCGTGTCCAGGCCGATTTTCATGCATTTCCAACCGTGGGAAGTGGTCCAAAAGGGAATGGGGGTGAATGTGACTGCTCATACCGACTTTGAGACTTTTAAGCCGGGTAGCTCAGCCGGGTTTGACCCGGCGGTTCTGCCGACGGTCTCGCCTTCGAGGGGGGAGCGTCCCCCGTGTTCAGGCCGAATTTTGTGCATTTCGAACCGTGGGAAGTTGCCCAAAAGTCGATGGGAGTGAATGTGACTGCTCAACCCGACTTTGAGACTTGTAAGCCGGGTAGCTCAGCCGGGTTTGACCCGGCGGTTCTGCCGACGGTCTCGTCTTCGAGGCGGGTGCCTCCCCCGTGTACAGGCCGATTTTCATGCATTTCGTACCGTGGGAAGCGGTCCAAAAGGGGATGGGAGTGAACGTGACTGCTCATACCGACTTTGGCGCTTCCGAGCCGGGTAGCTCAGCCGGGTTTGACCCGGCGGGTCTGCCGACGGTCTCGCCTTCGAGGGGGGAGCGTCCCCCGTGTTCAGGCCGAATCTTGTGCATTTCGAACCGTGGGAAGTTGCCCAAAAGTCGATGGGAGTGAATGTGACTGCTCAACCCGACTTTGAGACTTGTAAGCCGGGTAGCTCAGCCGGGTTTGACCCGGCGGTTCTGCCGACGGTCTCGTCTTCGAGGCCGGTGCCTCCCCCGTGTACAGGCCGATTTTCGTGCATTTCCAACGGTGGGAAGTGGTCCAAAAGGGAATGGGGGTGGACGTGTCTGCTCATACCGACTTTGAGACTTGTAAGCCGGGTAGCTCAGCCGGGTTTGTTCCGGCGGTTCTGCCGACGGTCTCGTCATCGAGGGGGGAGCCTCCCCCGTGTCCAGGCCGATTTTCATGCATTTCCAACCGTGGGAAGTGGTCCAAAAGGGAATGGGGGTGAATGTGACTGCTCATACCGACTTTGAGACTTTTAAGCCGGGTAGCTCGGCCGGGTTTGACCCGGCGGTTCTGCCGACGGTCTCGTCTTCGAGGCGGGTGCCTCCCCCGTGTACAGGCCGATTTTCGTGCATTTCGAACCGTGGGAAGTGGTCTAAAAGTCGATGGGAGTGAACGTGACTGCTCAACCCGACTTTGAGACTTGTAAGCCGGGTAGCTCAGCCAGGTTTGACCCGGCGGTTCTGCCGACGGTCTCGCCTTCGAGGGCGGACCCTCCCCCGTGTACAGGCCGGTTTTCGTGCATTTCGAACCGTGGGAAGTGATCCAAAAGGGAATGGGGGTGAACGTGACTGCCCAACCCGGCTTTGAGACTTGTAAGCCGGGTAGCTCAGCCGGGTTGGACCCGGCGGTTCTGCCGACGGTCTCGACTTCGAGGCGGGTGCCTCCCCCGTGTACAGGCCGATTTTCATGCATTTGCAACGGTGGGAAGTTGCCCAAAAGTCGATGGGAGTGAATGTGACTGCTCAACCCGACTTCGAGACTTGTAAGCCGGGTAGCTCAGCCGGGTTTGACCCGGCGGTTCTGCCGACGGTCTCGCCTTCGAGGGGGGAGCCTCCCCCGTGTACAGGCCGATTTTCGTGCATTTCCAACGGTGGGAACAGGTTCAAAAGGGGATGGGAGTGATTGTGACTGCTCAACCCGACTCTAGGGCTTCTAACCCGGGTAGCCCGGCCGGGTTTGACCCGGCGGTTCTGCCGACGGTCTCGTCTTCGAGGCGGGTGCCTCCCCCGTGTACAGGCCGATTTTCGTGCATTTCGAACCGTGGGAAGTGGTCCAAAAGGGGATGGGGGTGGACGTGACTGCTCAACCCGACTTTGAGGCTTCTAACCCGGGTAGCTCGGCCGGGTTTGACCCGTCGATTCTGCCGATGGTCTCGTTTTGGAGGGGGGAGCCTCCCCCGTGTTCAGTCCGATTTTCGTGCATTTCCAACCGTGGGAAGTGGCCCAAAAGGGGATGGGAGTGAATGTGACTGCTCATACCGACTTTGGCGCTTCCGAGCCTGGTAGCTCAGCCGGGTTTGATCCGGCGGTTCTGCCGACGGTCTCGTCTTCGAGGCGGCTCCCTCCCCCGTGTACAGGCCGATTTTCATGCATTTGCAACGGTGGGAAGTTGCCCAAAAGGGGATGGGAGTGAATGTGACTGCTCAACCCGACTTTGGCGCTTCCGAGCCTGGTAGCTCAGCCGGGTTTGAACCGGCGGTTCTGCCGACGGTCTCGTCTTCGAGGCGGCTCCCTCCCCCGTGTACAGGCCGATTTTCGTGCATTTCGAACCGTGGGAAGTGGTCCAAAAGGGAATGGGGGTGGACGTGACTGCTCAACCCGACTCTGAGGCTTCTAACCCGGGTAGCTCGGCCGGGTTTGATCCGGCGGTTCTGCCGACGGTCTCGTCTTCGAGGCCGGTGCCTCCCCCGTGTACAGGCCGATTTTCGTGCATTTCCAACGGTGGGAAGTGGTCCAAAAGGGAATGGGGGTGGACGTGTCTGCTCATACCGACTTTGAGACTTGTAAGCCGGGTAGCTCAGCCGGGTTTGTTCCGGCGGTTCTGCCGACGGTCTCGTCATCGAGGGGGGAGCCTCCCCCGTGTCCAGGCCGATTTTCATGCATTTCCAACCGTGGGAAGTGGTCCAAAAGGGAATGGGGGTGAATGTGACTGCTCATACCGACTTTGAGACTTTTAAGCCGGGTAGCTCAGCCGGGTTTGACCCGGCGGTTCTGCCGACGGTCTCGCCTTCGAGGGGGGAGCGTCCCCCGTGTTCAGGCCGAATTTTGTGCATTTCGAACCGTGGGAAGTTGCCCAAAAGTCGATGGGAGTGAATGTGACTGCTCAACCCGACTTTGAGACTTGTAAGCCGGGTAGCTCAGCCGGGTTTGACCCGGCGGTTCTGCCGACGGTCTCGTCTTCGAGGCGGGTGCCTCCCCCGTGTACAGGCCGATTTTCATGCATTTCGTACCGTGGGAAGCGGTCCAAAAGGGGATGGGAGTGAACGTGACTGCTCATACCGACTTTGGCGCTTCCGAGCCGGGTAGCTCAGCCGGGTTTGACCCGGCGGGTCTGCCGACGGTCTCGCCTTCGAGGGGGGAGCGTCCCCCGTGTTCAGGCCGAATCTTGTGCATTTCGAACCGTGGGAAGTTGCCCAAAAGTCGATGGGAGTGAATGTGACTGCTCAACCCGACTTTGAGACTTGTAAGCCGGGTAGCTCAGCCGGGTTTGACCCGGCGGTTCTGCCGACGGTCTCGTCTTCGAGGCCGGTGCCTCCCCCGTGTACAGGCCGATTTTCGTGCATTTCCAACGGTGGGAAGTGGTCCAAAAGGGAATGGGGGTGGACGTGTCTGCTCATACCGACTTTGAGACTTGTAAGCCGGGTAGCTCAGCCGGGTTTGTTCCGGCGGTTCTGCCGACGGTCTCGTCATCGAGGGGGGAGCCTCCCCCGTGTCCAGGCCGATTTTCATGCATTTCCAACCGTGGGAAGTGGTCCAAAAGGGAATGGGGGTGAATGTGACTGCTCATACCGACTTTGAGACTTTTAAGCCGGGTAGCTCGGCCGGGTTTGACCCGGCGGTTCTGCCGACGGTCTCGTCTTCGAGGCGGGTGCCTCCCCCGTGTACAGGCCGATTTTCGTGCATTTCGAACCGTGGGAAGTGGTCTAAAAGTCGATGGGAGTGAACGTGACTGCTCAACCCGACTTTGAGACTTGTAAGCCGGGTAGCTCAGCCAGGTTTGACCCGGCGGTTCTGCCGACGGTCTCGCCTTCGAGGGCGGACCCTCCCCCGTGTACAGGCCGGTTTTCGTGCATTTCGAACCGTGGGAAGTGATCCAAAAGGGAATGGGGGTGAACGTGACTGCCCAACCCGGCTTTGAGACTTGTAAGCCGGGTAGCTCAGCCGGGTTGGACCCGGCGGTTCTGCCGACGGTCTCGACTTCGAGGCGGGTGCCTCCCCCGTGTACAGGCCGATTTTCATGCATTTGCAACGGTGGGAAGTTGCCCAAAAGTCGATGGGAGTGAATGTGACTGCTCAACCCGACTTCGAGACTTGTAAGCCGGGTAGCTCAGCCGGGTTTGACCCGGCGGTTCTGCCGACGGTCTCGCCTTCGAGGGGGGAGCCTCCCCCGTGTACAGGCCGATTTTCGTGCATTTCCAACGGTGGGAACAGGTTCAAAAGGGGATGGGAGTGATTGTGACTGCTCAACCCGACTCTAGGGCTTCTAACCCGGGTAGCCCGGCCGGGTTTGACCCGGCGGTTCTGCCGACGGTCTCGTCTTCGAGGCGGGTGCCTCCCCCGTATACAGGCCGATTTTCATGCATTTCGAACCGTGGGAAGTGGTCCAAAAGGGAATGGGGGTGGACGTGTCTGCTCATACCGACTTTGAGACTTGTAAGCCGGGTAGCTCAGCCGGGTTTGATCCGGCGGTTCTGCCGACGGTCTCGCCTTCGAGGGGGGAGCCTCCCCCGTGTTCAGTCCGATTTCCATGCATTTCCAACCGTGGGAAGTTGCCCAAAAGGGGATGGGAGTGAATGTGACTGCTCAACCCGACTTTGGCGCTTCCGAGCCGGGTAGCTCAGCCGGGTTTGACCCGGCGGTTCTGCCGACGGTCTCGTCTTCGAGGCGGGTGCCTCCCCCGTATACAGGCCGATTTTCATGCATTTCGAACCGTGGGAAGTGGTCCAAAAGGGAATGGGGGTGGACGTGTCTGCTCATACCGACTTTGAGACTTGTAAGCCGGGTAGCTCAGCCGGGTTTGATCCGGCGGTTCTGCCGACGGTCTCGCCTTCGAGGGGGGAGCCTCCCCCGTGTTCAGTCCGATTTCCATGCATTTCCAACCGTGGGAAGTTGCCCAAAAGGGGATGGGAGTGAATGTGACTGCTCAACCCGACTTTGGCGCTTCCGAGCCGGGTAGCTCAGCCGGGTTTGACCCGGCGGTTCTGCCGACGGTCTCGTCTTCGAGGCGGGTGCCTCCCCCGTGTACAGGCCGATTTTCATGCATTTGGAACCGTGGGAAGTGGTCCAAAAGGGAATGGGGGTGGACGTGACTGCTCATACCGACTTTGAGACTTGTAAGCCGGGTAGCTCAGCCGGGTTTGACCCGGCGGTTCTGCCGACGGTCTCGCCTTCGAGGGGGGAGCCTCCCCCGTGTTCAGTCCGATTTTCGTGCATTTCCCACGGTGGGAAATGGTATCTTTCATTACGGGGACAAGGGTCTGAAGCGGTGAAGTCAGTAACCGGCATAGTTAAGGAAAGGGTTCGAATTTTCTCAACAGTACGAAAAAAGTGAGCAGGGAAGCTAGAGAAGGTGTCAGTGAGTCCCAAACGAGTGAACCGCAAAACTTAGGGAAATGCCCGAAAGCGTTTTAAAGGGTGAAATCGGGAACGAGGAAATGATCGGAAAGTGCCTGAAAGTGCTAAATGAGTAAACAGAAAAACGAAGAAAAATGTTTGAAAAGAAGAAGTGAGTAACCAGGAAAACTTAGAAAAATGTTCAAAACGAAGAAATCAGTAACCAGGAAAACTTAGAAAAATGATCAAAAAGAAGAAATGAGTAACCAGGAAAACTTAGAAAAATGTTTAAAAAGAAGAAATCAGTAACCAGGAAAACTTAGGAAAATGTTTAAAAAGAAGAAATCAGTAACCAGAAAAACTGCGAAAAATGTTTAAAAAGAAGAAATGAGTAACCAGAAAAACTTAGAAAAATGTTTAAAAAGAAGAAATCAGTAACCAGGAAAACTTAGAAAAATGTTTAAAAAGAAGAAATCAGTAACCAGGAAAACTTAGAAAAATGTTATAAAAGAAGAAGTGAGTAACCAGAAAAACTTAGAAAAATGTTTAAAAAGAAGAAATCAGTAACCAGAAAAACTGCGAAAAATGTTTAAAAAGAAGAAATCAGTAACCAGACAAACTGCGAAAAATGTTTAAAAAGAAGAAATCAGTAACCAGGAAAACTTAGAAAAATGTTTAAAAAGAAGAAGTGAGTAACCAGAAAAACTTAGAAAAATGTTTAAAAAGAAGAAATCAGTAACCAGAAAAACTTAGAAAAATGTTTAAAAAGAAGAAATCAGTAACCAGAAAAACTGCGAAAAATGTTTAAAAAGAAGAAATCAGTAACCAGAAAAACTTAGAAAAATGTTTAAAAAGAAGAAGTGAGTAACCAGAAAAACTTAGAAAAATGTTTAAAAAGAAGAAATCAGTAACCAGAAAAACGGCGAAAAATGTTTAAAAAGAAGAAATCAGTAACCAGACAAACTGCGAAAAATGTTTAAAAAGAAGAAATCAGTAACCAGAAAAACTTAGAAAAATGTTTAAAAAGAAGAAATCAGTAACCAGAAAAACTTAGAAAAATGTTTCAAAAGAAGAAGTGAGTAACCAGAAAAACTTAGAAAAATGTTTAAAAAGAAGAAGTGAGTAACCAGAAAAACTTAGAAAAATGTTTAAAAAGAAGAAATCAGTAACCAGAAAAACTTAGAAAAATGTTTAAAAAGAAGAAATCAGTAACCAGAAAAACTGCGAAAAATGTTTAAAAAGAAGAAATCAGTAACCAGACAAACTGCGAAAAATGTTTAAAAAGAAGAAATCAGTAACCAGGAAAACTTAGAAAAATGTTTAAAAAGAAGAAGTCAGTAACCAGAAAAACTTAGAAAAATGTTTAAAAAGAAGAAATCAGTAACCAGAAAAACTTAGAAAAATGTTTAAAAAGAAGAAATCAGTAACCAGAAAAACTGCGAAAAATGTTTAAAAAGAAGAAATCAGTAACCAGAAAAACTTAGAAAAATGTTTAAAAAGAAGAAGTGAGTAACCAGAAAAACTTAGAAAAATGTTTAAAAAGAAGAAATCAGTAACCAGAAAAACGGCGAAAAATGTTTAAAAAGAAGAAATCAGTAACCAGACAAACTGCGAAAAATGTTTAAAAAGAAGAAATCAGTAACCAGAAAAACTTAGAAAAATGTTTCAAAAGAAGAAGTGAGTAACCAGAAAAACTTAGAAAAATGTTTAAAAAGAAGAAGTGAGTAACCAGAAAAACTTAGAAAAATGTTTAAAAAGAAGAAATCAGTAACCAGAAAAACTTAGAAAAATGTTTAAAAAGAAGAAATCAGTAACCAGAAAAACTGCGAAAAATGTTTAAAAAGAAGAAATCAGTAACCAGACAAACTGCGAAAAATGTTTAAAAAGAAGAAATCAGTAACCAGGAAAACTTAGAAAAATGTTTAAAAAGAAGAAGTGAGTAACCAGAAAAACTTAGAAAAATGTTTAAAAAGAAGAAATCAGTAACCAGAAAAACTTAGAAAAATGTTTAAAAAGAAGAAATCAGTAACCAGAAAAACTGCGAAAAATGTTTAAAAAGAAGAAATCAGTAACCAGAAAAACTTAGAAAAATGTTTAAAAAGAAGAAGTGAGTAACCAGAAAAACTTAGAAAAATGTTTAAAAAGAAGAAATCAGTAACCAGAAAAACGGCGAAAAATGTTTAAAAAGAAGAAATCAGTAACCAGACAAACTGCGAAAAATGTTTAAAAAGAAGAAATCAGTAACCAGAAAAACTTAGAAAAATGTTTCAAAAGAAGAAGTGAGTAACCAGAAAAACTTAGAAAAATGTTTAAAAAGAAGAAGTGAGTAACCAGAAAAACTTAGAAAAATGTTTAAAAAGAAGAAATCAGTAACCAGAAAAACTTAGAAAAATGTTTAAAAAGAAGAAATCAGTAACCAGAAAAACTTAGAAAAATGTTTAAAAAGAAGAAATCAGTAACCAGAAAAACTGCGAAAAATGTTTAAAAAGAAGAAATCAGTAACCAGACAAACTGCGAAAAATGTTTAAAAAGAAGAAATCAGTAACCAGGAAAACTTAGAAAAATGTTTAAAAAGAAGAAGTGAGTAACCAGAAAAACTTAGAAAAATGTTTAAAAAGAAGAAATCAGTAACCAGAAAAACTTAGAAAAATGTTTAAAAAGAAGAAATCAGTAACCAGAAAAACTGCGAAAAATGTTTAAAAAGAAGAAATCAGTAACCAGAAAAACTTAGAAAAATGTTTAAAAAGAAGAAGTGAGTAACCAGAAAAACTTAGAAAAATGTTTAAAAAGAAGAAATCAGTAACCAGAAAAACGGCGAAAAATGTTTAAAAAGAAGAAATCAGTAACCAGACAAACTGCGAAAAATGTTTAAAAAGAAGAAATCAGTAACCAGAAAAACTTAGAAAAATGTTTAAAAAGAAGAAATCAGTAACCAGAAAAACTTAGAAAAATGTTTCAAAAGAAGAAGTGAGTAACCAGAAAAACTTAGAAAAATGTTTAAAAAGAAGAAGTGAGTAACCAGAAAAACTTAGAAAAATGTTTAAAAAGAAGAAATCAGTAACCAGAAAAACTTAGAAAAATGTTTAAAAAGAAGAAATCAGTAACCAGAAAAACTGCGAAAAATGTTTAAAAAGAAGAAATCAGTAACCAGGAAAACTTAGAAAAATGTTTAAAAAGAAGAAATCAGTAACCAGAAAAACTGCGAAAAATGTTTAAAAAGAAGAAATGAGTAACCAGGAAAACTTAGAAAAATGTTTAAAAAGAAGAAGTGAGTAACCAGAAAAACTTAGAAAAATGTTTAAAAAGAAGAAATCAGTAACCAGACAAACTTAGAAAAATGTTTAAAAAGAAGAAATCATTAACCAGACAAACTGCGAAAAATGTTTAAAAAGAAGAAATCAGTAACCAGAAAAACTTAGAAAAATGTTTAAAAAGAAGAAATCAGTAACCAGAAAAACTTAGAAAAATGTTTAAAAAGAAGAAATCAGTAACCAGGAAAACTTAGAAAAATGTTTAAAAAGAAGAAGTGAGTAACCAGAAAAACTTAGAAAAATGTTTAAAAAGAAGAAATCAGTAACCAGAAAAACGGCGAAAAATGTTTAAAAAGAAGAAATCAGTAACCAGACAAACTGCGAAAAATGTTTAAAAAGAAGAAGTCAGTAACCAGAAAAACTTAGAAAAATGTTTAAAAAGAAGAAATGAGTAACCAGAAAAACTTAGAAAAATGTTTAAAAAGAAGAAATCAGTAACCAGAAAAACTTAGAAAAATGTTTAAAAAGAAGAAGTGAGTAACCAGGAAAACTTAGAAAAATGTTTAAAAAGAAGAAATGAGTAACCAGAAAAACTTAGAAAAATGTTTAAAAAGAAGAAATCAGTAACCAGAAAAACTTAGAAAAATGTTTAAAAAGAAGAAATGAGTAACCAGAAAAACTTAGAAAAATGTTTAAAAAGAAGAAATCAGTAACCAGAAAAACGGCGAAAAATGTTTAAAAAGAAGAAATCAGTAACCAGAAAAACTTAGAAAAATGTTTAAAAAGAAGAAGTGAGTAACCAGAAAAACTTAGAAAAATGTTTAAAAAGAAGAAATCAGTAACCAGAAAAACTTAGAAAAATGTTTAAAAAGAAGAAATGAGTAACCAGAAAAACTTAGAAAAATGTTTAAAAAGAAGAAATCAGTAACCAGAAAAACGGCGAAAAATGTTTAAAAAGAAGAAATCAGTAACCAGAAAAACGGCGAAAAATGTTTAAAAAGAAGAAATCAGTAACCAGACAAACTGCGAAAAATGTTTAAAAAGAAGAAATCAGTAACCAGAAAAACTTAGAAAAATGTTTAAAAAGAAGAAATCAGTAACCAGGAAAACTTGGAAAAAAACACTTAGAAAAATTTTCAGCAAAGTGTGAAAAATATTCTAAGTGTCAGCGGAGGAAAATGCTGCAGCATCGGGAAAGATTCGCAAACTTACACCGAACATGTGCTCCGAAGTGCCGGAGGAATTGGGTGAATTGAGCCCGGCAAATGGCCAGCTGTCGTTTTGTGCCTGCAGCCCGAAAACTTTAACTTTGTCTGTCGCGGAAGTCCGGACCGAGAAAAATCCAAACGGTTTTGACCGGACCGAGTTCCAGACCGATGCAGTCAAATTTGGAATTCAGACCCATTCAGTGCCACTTGTAGTTTTTCCGCAGTGAGGTTGGCGGGGTACCCGGAGATATATGGGAACACGATTTTTAGAACAAAATGGCGGCGCGGGACCGTTCTGAAAGGCATCCGAAAAACGGTTCCACGGGCATAGCACTTTAATGACAGGTATGAGTGCATGCCGGAGAGCTCTTGGAAGTCGAATTTTTGACACTTTGTCAATTTTTTGACAGATTTGACAAACTCTTTCTGTCTGTTCTAAGAGTCAGTCAGAGACTTGTGCGGCGGTCTTTTGACACTATTGGAGGGCGGGCAAACCCCACGTTGACTCCGGCCGTCCCTCCACAGGCGCTCGTGTCCAAAATGAAGGCGAGAGACGCGAGTGGCCTGGTTCCCTTGGGTGTTGCCAAGAAGGCTGCGGGCTGACCGTTGCCTGAGCACTCCCTAAAGCCTCTTGTGATGAGAGCAGACCTCGCCTGCCGCACGACCGGCTCTGGGAGTCGTTGGGCCGCTATTTGTGAATAGTCTGGTCCTCCTCTGCCACCCGGACAAGCGCGATGGCTCTGCCGCCCTGCGGTGCTCGTCACCCAGGTTTGGGGAACACGATACTCGTAACAAAAATAAAAGGCGGCTCGGGACCTGCAGGCGAAAGGGGTCCCGTGGTGCTAAGCACGTCGACTTCGGGTCTCGGTGCAAGCCGGAGAGCTCACGGAAGTCTAAAGTTTTCGGCACGTGGTCGAATCTTTTCAAAGGCTTACCCGGCTCTTTCCGTCCATTCTGAGAGTAAGTCAGAGGCCGGTGCGGAGGTCTCTTGACAATCGGAGGGGGTGGTGGCCCTCCGCAGGCGCTCGTGTCGAAAATGAAGGCGAGAGACGCGAGTGGCCTGGTTCCCCTGGGTGTTGCCAGGAAGGCTGCGGGCTGACCCTTGCCTGAGCACTCCCTAAAGCCTCTTGTGATGAGAGCAGACCTCGCGCGCCGCACGACCGGCTCTGGGAGTCGTTGGGCCGCTATCTGTGAATAGTCTGGTCCTCCTCTGCCACCCGGCCAAGTGCGATGGCTCTGCCGCCCTGCGGTGCTCGTCACGCAGGTATGGGGCACACGATGCTCGTAACAGCAAATAAAGGCGGCTCGGGACCTGCAGGCGAAAGGGGTCCCGTGGTGCTTAGCACGTCGACTTCGGGTCTCGGTGCAAGCCGGAGAGCTCACGGAAGTCTAAAGTTTTCGGCACGTGGTCGAATCTTTTGAAAGGCTTACCCGGCTCTTTCCGTCCATTCTGAGAGTCAGTCAGAGGCCGGTGCGGCGGTCTATTGACGACCGGAGGCTCCCATGGGTGTTGCGATGAGGGTGGAGGGCACAGAACCTTGCCTTAGCACTCCCTAATAAAGCCTCTTGTGAAGAGAGCAGACCTCGCGCGCCGCACGACCGGCTCTGGGAGTCGTTGGGCCGCT
>NW_027309987.1:35000-47500 GCF_047496795.1 Chiloscyllium punctatum | reverse complement strand
TTCGGGTTGGTATAAATCAGTAACCACTGACACTTAGAATATTTTCGGGTTGGTATAAATCAGTAACCACTGACACTTAGAATTTTTTCGGGTTGGTATAAATCAGTAACCACCGACACTTAGAATTTTTTCGGCTCAGTAGAAATCAGTAACCAAGCGCATTTTTGAATTGGTTACTGATTTCTCCGTTCGAGTTGCGGCTGCGGTTGGCTTCAAATAGTGGTGGGGGCTTAATTATCGCCGAGGGGAGCATGTCCCGGTGGTGTGGCCGAGGATGGAGTGCCTTTTGAAGGGGGTGTTTCTGAATTTGGACCCTTTTTGAGTTGCATGGCCGGATGGGTGTGGTTTTGAAGGGTGTGTCTGTCTGGAGTGGCACCGGCGTTGGTGTGAGGCTGAGGGTGGGCGTTCGGTTCCTGGTTAGGGATAGGGAAAGGGTGAGACTTAGCTTTAGTGCTCGTGCCCCCGATTTTGGTAATGTTTGACGTCAATTTTCCAAGGAGGCGAATGCAAGGCTTCAGAGGGACTTTGAGTGTTCGGGGGCGGGGTAGCTCAGCCGGATTTGCCCCGGCGGTTCTGCGGACGGTGTTGACTTCGAGGGCGGACCGGCCCCCGTGTTCAGTCCGAATATCGTGCATTGTTAACGGCGGGAAGTGTTCCAAAAGGGAATGGGATTGAATGTGACTGCTGAAGCCGACTTTGAGACCTGTAACGCGGGTAGCTCAGCCGGATTTGACCCGGCGGTTCTGGCGACGGTCTCGCCTTCGAGGGGGGAGCGCCCCGCGTGTTCAGGCCGAATTTTGTGCATTTCCATCGGCGGGAAGAGGTCCAAACGGGAATGGGATTGAATGTGACTGCTGAAGCCGACATTGAGACCTCTAACGCGGGTAGCTCGGCAGGATTTGACCCGGCGGTTCTGCCGAAGGTCTCACCTTCGAGGGGGGAGCGTCCCGCGTGTTCAGGCCGAATATCGTGCATTGTTAACGGCGGGAAGTGTTCCAAACGTGAATGGGATTGAATGTGACTGCTGAAGCCGACATTGAGACCTCTAACGCGGGTAGCTCGGCCGGATTTGACCCGGCGGTTCTGGCGACGGTCTCGCCTTCGAGGGGGGAGCGTCCCGCGTGTTCAGGCCGAATTTTGTGCATTTCCATCGGCGGGAAGAGGTCCAAACGGGAATGGGATTGAATGTGACTGCTGAAGCCGACATTGAGACCTCTAACGCGGGTAGCTCGGCCGGATTTGACCCGGCGGTTCTGCCGAAGGTCTCACCTTCGAGGGGGGAGCGTCCCGCGTGTTCAGGCCGAATATCGTGCATTGTTAACGGCGGGAAGTGTTCCAAAAGGGAATGGGATTGAATGTGACTGCTGAAGCCGACATTGAGACCTCTAACGCGGGTAGCTCGGCCGGATTTGACCCGGCGGTTCTGGCGACGGTCTCGCCTTCGAGGGGGGAGCGTCCCGCGTGTTCAGGCCGAATTTTGTGCATTTCCATCGGCGGGAAGAGGTCCAAACGGGAATGGGATTGAATGTGACTGCTGAAGCCGACATTGAGACCTCTAACGCGGGTAGCTCGGCCGGATTTGACCCGGCGGGTCTGCCGAAGGTCTCACCTTCGAGGGGGGAGCGTCCCGCGTGTTCAGGCCGAGTTTTGTGCATTTCCATCGGCGGGAAGAGGTCCAAACGGGAATGGGATTGAATGTGACTGCTGAAGCCGACATTGAGACCTCTAACGCGGGTAGCTCGGCCGGATTTGACCCGGCGGTTCTGCCGAAGGTCTCAGCTTCGAGGGGGGAGCGCCCACCGTGTACAGGCCGATTTTCATGCATTTCCAACCGTGGGAAGGGGTCCGAAAGGGGATGGGGGTGAACGTGACTGCTCAACCCGACTTTGAGACCTCTAACGCGGGTAGCTCAGCCGGATTTGACCCGGCGGTTCTGGCGACGGTCTCGCCTTCGAGGGGGGAGCGTCCCGCGTGTTCAGGCCGAATTTTGTGCATTTCCATCGGCGGGAAGAGGTCCAAACGGGAATGGGATTGAATGTGACTGCTGAAGCCGACATTGAGACCTCTAACGCGGGTAGCTCGGCCGGATTTGACCCGGCGGTTCTGCCGAAGGTCTCACCTTCGAGGGGGGAGCGTCCCGCGTGTTCAGGCCGAATTTTGTGCATTTCCATCGGCGGGAAGAGGTCCAAACGGGAATGGGATTGAATGTGACTGCTGAAGCCGACATTGAGACCTCTAACGCGGGTAGCTCGGCCGGATTTGACCCGGCGGTTCTGCCGAAGGTCTCACCTTCGAGGGGGGAGCGCCCACCGTGTACAGGCCGATTTTCATGCATTTCCAACCGTGGGAAGGGGTCCGAAAGGGGATGGGGGTGAACGTGACTGCTCAACCCGACTTTGAGACCTGTAACGCGGGTAGCTCAGCCGGATTTGACCCGGCGGTTCTGGCGACGGTCTCGCCTTCGAGGGGGGAGCGTCCCGCGTGTTCAGGCCGAATTTTGTGCATTTCCATCGGCGGGAAGAGGTCCAAACGGGAATGGGATTGAATGTGACTGCTGAAGCCGACATTGAGACCTCTAACGCGGGTAGCTCGGCCGGATTTGACCCGGCGGTTCTGCCGAAGGTCTCACCTTCGAGGGGGGAGCGTCCCGCGTGTTCAGGCCGAATTTTGTGCATTTCCATCGGCGGGAAGAGGTCCAAACGGGAATGGGATTGAATGTGACTGCTGAAGCCGACATTGAGACCTCTAACGCGGGTAGCTCGGCCGGATTTGACCCGGCGGTTCTGCCGAAGGTCTCACCTTCGAGGGGGGAGCGCCCACCGTGTACAGGCCGATTTTCATGCATTTCCAACCGTGGGAAGGGGTCCGAAAGGGGATGGGGGTGAACGTGACTGCTCAACCCGACTTTGAGACCTGTAACGCGGGTAGCTCAGCCGGATTTGACCCGGCGGTTCTGGCGACGGTCTCGCCTTCGAGGGGGGAGCGCCCCGCGTGTTCAGGCCGAATTTTGTGCATTTCCATCGGCGGGAAGAGGTCCAAACGGGAATGGGATTGAATGTGACTGCTGAAGCCGACATTGAGACCTCTAACGCGGGTAGCTCGGCAGGATTTGACCCGGCGGTTCTGCCGAAGGTCTCACCTTCGAGGGGGGAGCGTCCCGCGTGTTCAGGCCGAATTTTGTGCATTTCCATCGGCGGGAAGAGGTCCAAACGGGAATGGGATTGAATGTGACTGCTGAAGCCGACATTGAGACCTCTAACGCGGGTAGCTCGGCCGGATTTGACCCGGCGGTTCTGCCGAAGGTCTCACCTTCGAGGGGGGAGCGCCCACCGTGTACAGGCCGATTTTCATGCATTTCCAACCGTGGGAAGGGGTCCGAAAGGGGATGGGGGTGAACGTGACTGCTCAACCCGACTTTGAGACCTGTAACGCGGGTAGCTCAGCCGGATTTGACCCGGCGGTTCTGGCGACGGTCTCGCCTTCGAGGGGGGAGCGCCCCGCGTGTTCAGGCCGAATTTTGTGCATTTCCATCGGCGGGAAGAGGTCCAAACGGGAATGGGATTGAATGTGACTGCTGAAGCCGACATTGAGACCTCTAACGCGGGTAGCTCGGCAGGATTTGACCCGGCGGTTCTGCCGAAGGTCTCACCTTCGAGGGGGGAGCGCCCACCGTGTACAGGCCGATTTTCATGCATTTCCAACCGTGGGAAGGGGGCCGAAAGGGGATGGGGGTGAATGTGACTGCTCAACCCGACTTTGAGGCATCTAACCCGGGTAGCTCAGCCGGGTTTGACCCGGCGGTTCTGCCGACTGCCTCGCCTTCGAGGGGGGAGCGTCCCCCGTGTACAGGCCGATTTTCATGCATTTCGAACCGTGGGAAGTGGCCCAAAAGGGGATGGGGGTGAATGTGACTGCTCAACCCGACTTTGGCGCTTCCGAGCCGGGTAGCCCGGCCGGGTTTGACCCGGCGGTTCTGCCGTCGGTCTCGCCTTCGAGGGCGGAGCCTCCCCCGTGTACAGGCCGATTTTCATGCATTTCGAACCGTGGGAAGTGGTCCAAACGTCGATGGGAGTGAATGTGACTGCTCAACCCGACTTTGGCGCTTCCGAGCCGGGTAGCTCAGCCGGGTTTGACCCGGCGGTTCTGCCGACGGTCTCGTCTTCGAGGCGGGTGCCTCCCCCGTGTACAGGCCGATTTTCATGCATTTGGAACCGTGGGAAGTGGTCCAAAAGGGAATGGGGGTGGACGTGACTGCTCATACCGACTTTGAGACTTTTAAGCCGGGTAGCTCAGCCGGGTTTGACCCGGCGGTTCTGCCGACGGTCTCGCCTTCGAGGGGGGAGCGTCCCCCGTGTTCAGGCCGAATTTTGTGCATTTCGAACCGTGGGAAGTTGCCCAAAAGTCGATGGGAGTGAATGTGACTGCTCAACCCGACTTTGAGACTTGTAAGCCGGGTAGCTCAGCCGGGTTTGACCCGGCGGTTCTGCCGACGGTCTCGTCTTCGAGGCGGGTGCCTCCCCCGTGTACAGGCCGATTTTCATGCATTTCGTACCGTGGGAAGCGGTCCAAAAGGGGATGGGAGTGAACGTGACTGCTCATACCGACTTTGGCGCTTCCGAGCCGGGTAGCTCAGCCGGGTTTGACCCGGCGGGTCTGCCGACGGTCTCGCCTTCGAGGGGGGAGCGTCCCCCGTGTTCAGGCCGAATCTTGTGCATTTCGAACCGTGGGAAGTTGCCCAAAAGTCGATGGGAGTGAATGTGACTGCTCAACCCGACTTTGAGACTTGTAAGCCGGGTAGCTCAGCCGGGTTTGACCCGGCGGTTCTGCCGACGGTCTCGTCTTCGAGGCGGATGCCACCCCCGTGTACAGGCCGATTTTCGTGCATTTCCAACCGTGGGAAGTGGTCTAAAAGTCGATGGGAGTGAACGTGACTGCTCAACCCGACTCTGAGGCTTCTAACCCGGGTAGCTCGGCCGGGTTTGACCCGGCGGTTCTGCCGACGGTCTCGTCTTCGAGGCGGGTGCCTCCCCCGTGTACAGGCCGATTTTCGTGCATTTCGAACCGTGGGAAGTGGTCTAAAAGTCGATGGGAGTGAACGTGACTGCTCAACCCGACTTTGAGACTTGTAAGCCGGGTAGCTCAGCCAGGTTTGACCCGGCGGTTCTGCCGACGGTCTCGCCTTCGAGGGCGGACCCTCCCCCGTGTACAGGCCGGTTTTCGTGCATTTCGAACCGTGGGAAGTGATCCAAAAGGGAATGGGGGTGAACGTGACTGCCCAACCCGGCTTTGAGACTTGTAAGCCGGGTAGCTCAGCCGGGTTGGACCCGGCGGTTCTGCCGACGGTCTCGACTTCGAGGCGGGTGCCTCCCCCGTGTACAGGCCGATTTTCATGCATTTGCAACGGTGGGAAGTTGCCCAAAAGTCGATGGGAGTGAATGTGACTGCTCAACCCGACTTCGAGACTTGTAAGCCGGGTAGCTCAGCCGGGTTTGACCCGGCGGTTCTGCCGACGGTCTCGCCTTCGAGGGGGGAGCCTCCCCCGTGTACAGGCCGATTTTCGTGCATTTCCAACGGTGGGAAGAGGTTCAAAAGGGGATGGGAGTGAATGTGACTGCTCAACCCGACTTTGGCGCTTCCGAGCCGGGTAGCTCAGCCGGGTTTGACCCGGCGGGTCTGCCGACGGTCTCGTCTTCGAGGCGGGTGCCTCCCCCGTATACAGGCCGATTTTCATGCATTTCGAACCGTGGGAAGTGGTCCAAAAGGGAATGGGGGTGGACGTGTCTGCTCATACCGACTTTGAGACTTGTAAGCCGGGTAGCTCAGCCGGGTTTGTTCCGGCGGTTCTGCCGACGGTCTCGTCTTCGAGGCGGGTGCCTCCCCCGTGTACAGGCCGATTTTCGTGCATTTCGAACCGTGGGAAGTGGTCCAAAAGGGGATGGGAGTGAATGTGACTGCTCAACCCGACTTTGGCGCTTCCGAGCCGGGTAGCTCAGCCGGGTTTGACCCGGCGGGTCTGCCGACGGTCTCGTCTTCGAGGCGGGTGCCTCCCCCGTATACAGGCCGATTTTCATGCATTTCGAACCGTGGGAAGTGGTCCAAAAGGGAATGGGGGTGGACGTGTCTGCTCATACCGACTTTGAGACTTGTAAGCCGGGTAGCTCAGCCGGGTTTGATCCTGCGGTTCTGCCGACGGTCTCGCCTTCGAGGGGGGAGCCTCCCCCGTGTTCAGTCCGATTTCCATGCATTTCCAACCGTGGGAAGTTGCCCAAAAGGGGATGGGAGTGAATGTGACTGCTCAACCCGACTTTGGCGCTTCCGAGCCGGTTAGCACAGCCGGGTTTGACCCGGCGGTTCTGCCGACAGTCTCCTCTTCGAGGCGGGTGCCTCCCCCGTGTACAGGCCGATTTCCGTGCATTTCGAACCGTGGGAAGTGGTCCAAACGTCGATGGGAGTGAATGTGACTGCTCAACCCGACTTTGGCGCTTCCGAGCCGGGTAGCTCAGCCGGGTTTGACCCGGCGGTTCTGCCGACGGTCTCGTCTTCGAGGCGGGTGCCTCCCCCGTGTACAGGCCGATTTTCATGCATTTGGAACCGTGGGAAGTGGTCCAAAAGGGAATGGGGGTGGACGTGACTGCTCATACCGACTTTGAGACTTGTAAGCCGGGTAGCTCGGCCGGGTTTGACCCGGCGGTTCTGCCGACGGTCTCGCCTTCGAGGGGGGAGCCTCCCCCGTGTTCAGTCCGATTTTCGTGCATTTCCCACGGTGGGAAATGGTATCTTTCATTACGGGGACAAGGGTCTGAAGCGGTGAAGTCAGTAACCGGCATAGTTAAGGAAAGGGTTCGAATTTTCTCAACAGTACGAAAAAAGTGAGCAGGGAAGCTAGAGAAGGTGTCAGTGAGTCCCAAACGAGTGAACCGCAAAACTTAGGGAAATGCCCGAAAGCGTTTTAAAGGGTGAAATCGGGAACGAGGAAATGATGGGAAAGTGCCTGAAAGTGCTAAATGAGTAAACAGAAAAACGAAGAAAAATGTTTGAAAAGAAGAAGTGAGTAACCAGGAAAACTTAGAAAAATGTTCAAAACGAAGAAATCAGTAACCAGGAAAACTTAGAAAAATGATCAAAAAGAAGAAATGAGTAACCAGGAAAACTTAGAAAAATGTTTAAAAAGAAGAAATCAGTAACCAGGAAAACTTAGGAAAATGTTTAAAAAGAAGAAATCAGTAACCAGAAAAACTGCGAAAAATGTTTAAAAAGAAGAAATGAGTAACCAGAAAAACTTAGAAAAATGTTTAAAAAGAAGAAATCAGTAACCAGGAAAACTTAGAAAAATGTTTAAAAAGAAGAAATCAGTAACCAGGAAAACTTAGAAAAATGTTTAAAAAGAAGAAATCAGTAACCAGGAAAACTTAGAAAAATGATCAAAAAGAAGAAATGAGTAACCAGGAAAACTTAGAAAAATGTTTAAAAAGAAGAAATCAGTAACCAGGAAAACTTAGGAAAATGTTTAAAAAGAAGAAATCAGTAACCAGAAAAACTGCGAAAAATGTTTAAAAAGAAGAAATGAGTAACCAGAAAAACTTAGAAAAATGTTTAAAAAGAAGAAATCAGTAACCAGGAAAACTTAGAAAAATGTTTAAAAAGAAGAAATCAGTAACCAGGAAAACTTAGAAAAATGTTTAAAAAGAAGAAATCAGTAACCAGGAAAACTTAGAAAAATGATCAAAAAGAAGAAATGAGTAACCAGAAAAACTTAGAAAAATGTTTAAAAAGAAGAAATCAGTAACCAGGAAAACTTAGAAAAATGTTTAAAAAGAAGAAATCAGTAACCAGGAAAACTTAGAAAAATGTTATAAAAGAAGAAGTGAGTAACCAGAAAAACTTAGAAAAATGTTTAAAAAGAAGAAATCAGTAACCAGAAAAACTGCGAAAAATGTTTAAAAAGAAGAAATCAGTAACCAGACAAACTGCGAAAAATGTTTAAAAAGAAGAAATCAGTAACCAGGAAAACTTAGAAAAATGTTTAAAAAGAAGAAATCAGTAACCAGAAAAACTTAGAAAAATGTTTAAAAAGAAGAAATCAGTAACCAGAAAAACTGCGAAAAATGTTTAAAAAGAAGAAATCAGTAACCAGGAAAACTTAGAAAAATGTTTAAAAAGAAGAAATCAGTAACCAGAAAAACTGCGAAAAATGTTTAAAAAGAAGAAATCAGTAACCAGGAAAACTTAGAAAAATGTTTAAAAAGAAGAAATCAGTAACCAGAAAAACTTAGAAAAATGTTTAAAAAGAAGAAATGAGTAACCAGAAAAACTTAGAAAAATGTTTAAAAAGAAGAAATCAGTAACCAGAAAAACGGCGAAAAATGTTTAAAAAGAAGAAATCAGTAACCAGAAAAACTTAGAAAAATGTTTAAAAAGAAGAAGTGAGTAACCAGAAAAACTTAGAAAAATGTTTAAAAAGAAGAAATGAGTAACCAGAAAAACTTAGAAAAATGTTTAAAAAGAAGAAATCAGTAACCAGAAAAACTTAGAAAAATGTTTAAAAAGAAGAAATGAGTAACCAGAAAAACTTAGAAAAATGCTTAAAAAGAAGAAATCAGTAACCAGAAAAACGGCGAAAAATGTTTAAAAAGAAGAAATCAGTAACCAGAAAAACGGCGAAAAATGTTTAAAAAGAAGAAATCAGTAACCAGACAAACTGCGAAAAAATGTTTAAAAAGAAGAAATCAGTAACCAGAAAAACTGCGAAAAATGTTTAAAAAGAAGAAATCAGTAACCAGGAAAACTTAGAAAAATGTTTAAAAAGAAGAAATGAGTAACCAGGAAAACTTAGAAAAATGTTTAAAAAGAAGAAATGAGTAACCAGGAAAACTTAGAAAAATGTTTAAAAAGAAGAAATCAGTAACCAGAAAAACTTAGAAAAATGTTTAAAAAGAAGAAATCAGTAACCAGAAAAACTTAGAAAAATGTTTAAAAAGAAGAAATGAGTAACCAGAAAAACTTAGAAAAATGTTTAAAAAGAAGAAATGAGTAACCAGAAAAACTTAGAAAAATGTTTAAAAAGAAGAAATCAGTAACCAGAAAAACGGCGAAAAATGTTTAAAAAGAAGAAGTGAGTAACCAGAAAAACTTAGAAAAATGTTTAAAAAGAAGAAATGAGTAACCAGAAAAACGTTTAAAAAGAAGAAATCAGTAACCAGAAAAACTTAGAAAAATGTTTAAAAAGAAGAAATGAGTAACCAGAAAAACTTAGAAAAATGTTTAAAAAGAAGAAATCAGTAACCAGAAAAACGGCGAAAAATGTTTAAAAAGAAGAAATCAGTAACCAGAAAAACGGCGAAAAATGTTTAAAAAGAAGAAATCAGTAACCAGACAAACTGCGAAAAATGTTTAAAAAGAAGAAATCAGTAACCAGAAAAACTTAGAAAAATGTTTAAAAAGAAGAAATCAGTAACCAGGAAAACTTGGAAAAAAACACTTAGAAAAATTTTCAGCAAAGTGTGAAAAATATTCTAAGTGTCAGCGGAGGAAAATGCTGCAGCATCGGGAAAGATTCGCAAACTTACACCGAACATGTGCTCCGAAGTGCCGGAGGAATTGGGTGAATTGAGCCCGGCAAATGGCCAGCTGTCGTTTTGTGCCTGCAGCCCGAAAACTTTAACTTTGTCTGTCGCGGAAGTCCGGACCGAGAAAAATCCAAACGGTTTTGACCGGACCGAGTTCCAGACCGATGCAGTCAAATTTGGAATTCAGACCCATTCAGTGCCACTTGTAGTTTTTCCGCAGTGAGGTTGGCGGGGTACCCGGAGATATATGGGAACACGATTTTTAGAACAAAATGGCGGCGCGGGACCGTTCTGAAAGGCATCCGAAAAACGGTTCCACGGGCATAGCACTTTAATGACAGGTATGAGTGCATGCCGGAGAGCTCTTGGAAGTCGAATTTTTGACACTTTGTCAATTTTTTGACAGATTTGACAAACTCTTTCTGTCTGTTCTAAGAGTCAGTCAGAGACTTGTGCGGCGGTCTTTTGACACTATTGGAGGGCGGGCAAACCCCACGTTGACTCCGGCCGTCCCTCCACAGGCGCTCGTGTCCAAAATGAAGGCGAGAGACGCGAGTGGCCTGGTTCCCTTGGGTGTTGCCAAGAAGGCTGCGGGCTGACCGTTGCCTGAGCACTCCCTAAAGCCTCTTGTGATGAGAGCAGACCTCGCCTGCCGCACGACCGGCTCTGGGAGTCGTTGGGCCGCTATTTGTGAATAGTCTGGTCCTCCTCTGCCACCCGGACAAGCGCGATGGCTCTGCCGCCCTGCGGTGCTCGTCACCCAGGTTTGGGGAACACGATACTCGTAACAAAAATAAAAGGCGGCTCGGGACCTGCAGGCGAAAGGGGTCCCGTGGTGCTAAGCACGTCGACTTCGGGTCTCGGTGCAAGCCGGAGAGCTCACGGAAGTCTAAAGTTTTCGGCACGTGGTCGAATCTTTTCAAAGGCTTACCCGGCTCTTTCCGTCCATTCTGAGAGTAAGTCAGAGGCCGGTGCGGAGGTCTCTTGACAATCGGAGGGGGTGGTGGCCCTCCGCAGGCGCTCGTGTCGAAAATGAAGGCGAGAGACGCGAGTGGCCTGGTTCCCCTGGGTGTTGCCAGGAAGGCTGCGGGCTGACCCTTGCCTGAGCACTCCCTAAAGCCTCTTGTGATGAGAGCAGACCTCGCGCGCCGCACGACCGGCTCTGGGAGTCGTTGGGCCGCTATCTGTGAATAGTCTGGTCCTCCTCTGCCACCCGGCCAAGTGCGATGGCTCTGCCGCCCTGCGGTGCTCGTCACGCAGGTATGGGGCACACGATGCTCGTAACAGCAAATAAAGGCGGCTCGGGACCTGCAGGCGAAAGGGGTCCCGTGGTGCTTAGCACGTCGACTTCGGGTCTCGGTGCAAGCCGGAGAGCTCACGGAAGTCTAAAGTTTTCGGCACGTGGTCGAATCTTTTGAAAGGCTTACCCGGCTCTTTCCGTCCATTCTGAGAGTCAGTCAGAGGCCGGTGCGGCGGTCTATTGACGACCGGAGGCTCCCATGGGTGTTGCGATGAGGGTGGAGGGCACAGAACCTTGCCTTAGCACTCCCTAATAAAGCCTCTTGTGAAGAGAGCAGACCTCGCGCGCCGCACGACCGGCTCTGGGAGTCGTTGGGCCGCTATCTGTGAATAGTCGGGTCCTCCTCTGCCACCCGGCCAAGTGCGATGGCTCTGCCGCCCTGCGGTGCTCGTCACGCAGGTATGGGGCACACGATGCTCGTAACAGCAAATAAAGGCGGCTCGGGACCTGCAGGCGAAAGGGGTCCCGTGGTGCTTCGCACGTCGACTTCGGGTCTCGGTGCAAGCCGGAGAGCTCACGGAAGTCTAAAGTTTTCGGCACGTGGTCGAATCTTTTGAAAGGCTTACCCGGCTCTTTCCGTCCATTCTGAGAGTCAGTCAGAGGCCGGTGCGGCGGTCTATTGACGACCGGAGGCTCCCATGGGTGTTGCGATGAGGGTGGAGGGCACAGAACCTTGCCTTAGCACTCCCTAATAAAGCCTCTTGTGAAGAGAGCAGACCTCGCGCGCCGCACGACCGGCTCTGGGAGTCGTTGGGCCGCTATCTGTGAATAGTCTGGTCCTCCTCTGCCACCCGGCCAAGTGCGATGGCTCTGCCGCCCTGCGGTGCTCGTCACGCAGGTATGGGGCACACGATGCTCGTAACAGCAAATAAAGGCGGCTCGGGACCTGCAGGCGAAAGGGGTCCCGTGGTGCTTCGCACGTCGACTTCGGGTCTCGGTGCAAGCCGGAGAGCTCACGGAAGTCTAAAGTTTTCGGCACGTGGTCGAATCTTTTGAAAGGCTTACCCGGCTCTTTCCGTCCATTCTGAGAGTCAGTCAGAGGCCGGTGCGGCGGTCTATTGACGACCGGAGGCTCCCATGGGTGTTGCGATGAGGGTGGAGGGCACAGAACCTTGCCTTAGCACTCCCTAATAAAGCCTCTTGTGAAGAGAGCAGACCTCGCGCGCCGCACGACCGGCTCTGGGAGTCGTTGGGCCGCTATCTGTGAATAGTCGGGTCCTCCTCTGCCACCCGGCCAAGTGCGATGGCTCTGCCGCCCTGCGGTGCTCGTCACGCAGGTATGGGGCACACGATGCTCGTAACAGCAAATAAAGGCGGCTCGGGACCTGCAGGCGAAAGGGGTCCCGTGGTGCTTCGCACGTCGACTTCGGGTCTCGGTGCAAGCCGGAGAGCTCACGGAAGTCTAAAGTTTTCGGCACGTGGTCGAATCTTTTGAAAGGCTTACCCGGCTCTTTCCGTCCATTCTGAGAGTCAGTCAGAGGCCGGTGCGGCGGTCTATTGACGACCGGAGGCTCCCATGGGTGTTGCGATGAGGGTGGAGGGCACAGAACCTTGCCTTAGCACTCCCTAATAAAGCCTCTTGTGAAGAGAGCAGACCTCGCGCGCCGCACGACCGGCTCTGGGAGTCGTTGGGC
>NW_027309987.1:27500-30000 GCF_047496795.1 Chiloscyllium punctatum | reverse complement strand
TGTCGGCTTGGGGGTACGCCCGTTTCCGTTTCAACTTGTCTCGCGAGGGTGGTTTCGGGGCCAGCAGGAGAGCTCGTCGGGGTAGCAGGCCCTGCAGCCGTGGTCACCGCCAAATCCCCACAACTCGAGCAAGTGAAAAAAAAAGTAACAAATAAGAAAGGATCGTCGGCTTGGGGGTACGCCCGTTTCCGTTTCAACTTGTCTCGCGAGGGTGGTTTCGGGGCCAGCAGGAGAGCTCGTCGGGGTAGCAGGCCCTGCAGCCGTGGTCACCGCCAAACCCCCCACAACTGTTGGGCGCCTACCTGCGCGGGGCAGGAGGACACTTTCCGATTTCAAATCTCCGTTTGCCGAGTCCACCCCGAACGCACGCGGGCGGGCGGGTTCGCATCACCCTTCGTCACAAGGGGCGAAGCCCGTTCCACCGTCTCGTCAGTAGTGCCGACCGGTCTGTGATCGACGAGGGGAGCCACACCAGGTCCGGCCCTGCTGCTTGGCGGCACCGCGTCGTCGGGAGCTCGCGACAGACGGAGGGTTTCGGTGTACTCTCCAGCCACGGGAAACGAAGCCGGTGATGCAGGCGCCGGTCTTTCGCTCCCAAATCGGCTGGGTTTACATCGTTGCTATCTAGTCACGCTCCCTTCAAACCCGACGGGGTACCTATTCCCCTCACCCGTCTGTGCGTATACAGCCTCTTTGCACTTGCGGGATGGGGGTGGTGGTTTAAAGACTCTCGAGTTGCCGCCCGTCGGTCTCCGAGCTCCGTGCAGTAGTGATCCCCAGCGAACTGCCAGCAGGGCGAACGAGCGATCCCGCTCTCGGTCGGGGCGCCTGGCGTCGATCGGTGGTCGGTGGCTTGCGGGCAAGCTGCGCTGTGAGTGTGGGAACGAGTATGACGAGCCGTTGCCGCGACTCCCAGTCCACCTCGGCGGTGGCTGGGCCGGGCGGGCGTCTGCTCGGGCGAGTGCCGCCCCCGCCTCCTCGCAGGAAGTCCGCTCGCCGACACGCCGCCACGTGCACGCGTCAGTGACGCTGCCGAACCGATGGCCGGTGCCCGTTCCCGCCTCTGCTTTTCCTAGGGCAAAGCTGCTGCACGCCTCGTGATACTAGGCGGGCGACATGGTGGCGGTGATCCTGCCTCCGTCGCTGCGGTGCGTTGGGGCACGCATCGCCTCTTGGGCGCCCTGTCCTCCTCCCCCCAATAGACGTATGTTTCTGCGGGCCGCACCAGGATGGTGCTCCCCATCGCTTCACGCCACCCTGCTCCGCCCGCACGCCGGCGTGCAGGTGGCTGTAGCTCAAGGTGGGGAGCGTATGTGCGGTCCGGGTCGCTTTCCTCTGGCGAGGGAGAGACCTAAAACAAACTCAGACAACTCTTGACGGTGGATCACTCGGCTCGTGCGTCGATGACGAACGCAGCTAGCTGCGAGAATTAATGTGAATTGCAGGACACATTGATCATCGACACTTTGAACGCACTTTGCGGCCCCGGGTTCTTCCCGGGGCCACGCCTGTCTGAGGGTCGTTTGGCAATCAATCGCACTCGCCTTGGCTGGCGAGAGCGCGGCTGGGGTGTCGCAGAGGACCCGTCCTCTTTGTCCCCCTAAGTTCAGACTCCGGAGCCCTCCGGCGTCGGAGCGCTTGGCCTTTCCCCCCCACCCTGCACATTCCGTTCGTCAGGCTCGACGCCATCCCCCCGCCGGGGAGCGCGGCCTGGCGTCCGTCTGTGTCGTGGCAGTGGGGCCAGCACGGCTGTCACCGGTCCCAGAATGGCTGTCGGTGGTTCACACTGTGTGTGTGTGCCAACCCTCCTGGTCTCTGGGACACGGAGCTGCCACGAAGTGTTGAGCCTCCAGTGGGGGGTCTGCCTAAGCTCTGCACGTCCGCATTGGGTCCGTCTCTCGGTTGGCTGGCAGTGGAAAGAGTGAAGGGAGCCGCGGAGGTCCGGTGCTGGTGCGCCGCCGGCCTGACCGTGGAGCTCGCCGGTTTGACACGCTGACCCGACTCGATGGTTGATCGATTGAGAGTGCTGGGAGCTGCAGGCCGCCCGCTGCTGCAGCCGCCCGTCTCGTGGTTCGTCCTCGGCCTTAAGTGGCCGGCGGGGCGTCTGATCCTGTCTCCCCTGCTGGCGCCGAGTGCCTGGCCGAGGGAGGAGGTTTTCGTCGAACGCTGTGACTTGGACGGTCGCACGCGCGTGGATCGCTGGCTCTTGGCTCTCCCGTTCAGTCCGCACGTTTTCCGCTCCGTCCTGCCACCGGTCTCGGGAGGTACGGAGGGGTTGGCGGGCGTGGTGTGTGCTCCGTCACCGTGCAGGCACACCTACCACGCCGTCGGCCGACCCCCGCACGGTCCTCCTGGCCATCGGGAGGACGGCGGAACGTCGGGCTGTCGGGGGCCAAGTCGCCAGAAGGCCACCGCTGTGTCTTCCGTACCCTGTCACCGTCGGCGTGCCTTCCTCAACTCGTCCGGCTCGGGGCCGCTGGGTTCAGGAGCGGCGTCGCCC
>NW_027309987.1:7500-20000 GCF_047496795.1 Chiloscyllium punctatum | reverse complement strand
GCTCAGCCGGATTTGCCCCGGCGGTTCTGCGGACGGTGTTGACTTCGAGGGCGGACCGGCCCCCGTGTTCAGTCCGAATATCGTGCATTGTTAACGGCGGGAAGTGTTCCAAAAGGGAATGGGATTGAATGTGACTGCTGAAGCCGACTTTGAGACCTGTAACGCGGGTAGCTCAGCCGGATTTGACCCGGCGGTTCTGGCGACGGTCTCGCCTTCGAGGGGGGAGCGCCCCGCGTGTTCAGGCCGAATTTTGTGCATTTCCATCGGCGGGAAGAGGTCCAAACGGGAATGGGATTGAATGTGACTGCTGAAGCCGACATTGAGACCTCTAACGCGGGTAGCTCGGCAGGATTTGACCCGGCGGTTCTGCCGAAGGTCTCACCTTCGAGGGGGGAGCGTCCCGCGTGTTCAGGCCGAATATCGTGCATTGTTAACGGCGGGAAGTGTTCCAAACGTGAATGGGATTGAATGTGACTGCTGAAGCCGACATTGAGACCTCTAACGCGGGTAGCTCGGCCGGATTTGACCCGGCGGTTCTGGCGACGGTCTCGCCTTCGAGGGGGGAGCGTCCCGCGTGTTCAGGCCGAATTTTGTGCATTTCCATCGGCGGGAAGAGGTCCAAACGGGAATGGGATTGAATGTGACTGCTGAAGCCGACATTGAGACCTCTAACGCGGGTAGCTCGGCCGGATTTGACCCGGCGGTTCTGCCGAAGGTCTCACCTTCGAGGGGGGAGCGTCCCGCGTGTTCAGGCCGAATATCGTGCATTGTTAACGGCGGGAAGTGTTCCAAAAGGGAATGGGATTGAATGTGACTGCTGAAGCCGACATTGAGACCTCTAACGCGGGTAGCTCGGCCGGATTTGACCCGGCGGTTCTGGCGACGGTCTCGCCTTCGAGGGGGGAGCGTCCCGCGTGTTCAGGCCGAATTTTGTGCATTTCCATCGGCGGGAAGAGGTCCAAACGGGAATGGGATTGAATGTGACTGCTGAAGCCGACATTGAGACCTCTAACGCGGGTAGCTCGGCCGGATTTGACCCGGCGGGTCTGCCGAAGGTCTCACCTTCGAGGGGGGAGCGTCCCGCGTGTTCAGGCCGAGTTTTGTGCATTTCCATCGGCGGGAAGAGGTCCAAACGGGAATGGGATTGAATGTGACTGCTGAAGCCGACATTGAGACCTCTAACGCGGGTAGCTCGGCCGGATTTGACCCGGCGGTTCTGCCGAAGGTCTCAGCTTCGAGGGGGGAGCGCCCACCGTGTACAGGCCGATTTTCATGCATTTCCAACCGTGGGAAGGGGTCCGAAAGGGGATGGGGGTGAACGTGACTGCTCAACCCGACTTTGAGACCTCTAACGCGGGTAGCTCAGCCGGATTTGACCCGGCGGTTCTGGCGACGGTCTCGCCTTCGAGGGGGGAGCGTCCCGCGTGTTCAGGCCGAATTTTGTGCATTTCCATCGGCGGGAAGAGGTCCAAACGGGAATGGGATTGAATGTGACTGCTGAAGCCGACATTGAGACCTCTAACGCGGGTAGCTCGGCCGGATTTGACCCGGCGGTTCTGCCGAAGGTCTCACCTTCGAGGGGGGAGCGTCCCGCGTGTTCAGGCCGAATTTTGTGCATTTCCATCGGCGGGAAGAGGTCCAAACGGGAATGGGATTGAATGTGACTGCTGAAGCCGACATTGAGACCTCTAACGCGGGTAGCTCGGCCGGATTTGACCCGGCGGTTCTGCCGAAGGTCTCACCTTCGAGGGGGGAGCGCCCACCGTGTACAGGCCGATTTTCATGCATTTCCAACCGTGGGAAGGGGTCCGAAAGGGGATGGGGGTGAACGTGACTGCTCAACCCGACTTTGAGACCTGTAACGCGGGTAGCTCAGCCGGATTTGACCCGGCGGTTCTGGCGACGGTCTCGCCTTCGAGGGGGGAGCGTCCCGCGTGTTCAGGCCGAATTTTGTGCATTTCCATCGGCGGGAAGAGGTCCAAACGGGAATGGGATTGAATGTGACTGCTGAAGCCGACATTGAGACCTCTAACGCGGGTAGCTCGGCCGGATTTGACCCGGCGGTTCTGCCGAAGGTCTCACCTTCGAGGGGGGAGCGTCCCGCGTGTTCAGGCCGAATTTTGTGCATTTCCATCGGCGGGAAGAGGTCCAAACGGGAATGGGATTGAATGTGACTGCTGAAGCCGACATTGAGACCTCTAACGCGGGTAGCTCGGCCGGATTTGACCCGGCGGTTCTGCCGAAGGTCTCACCTTCGAGGGGGGAGCGCCCACCGTGTACAGGCCGATTTTCATGCATTTCCAACCGTGGGAAGGGGTCCGAAAGGGGATGGGGGTGAACGTGACTGCTCAACCCGACTTTGAGACCTGTAACGCGGGTAGCTCAGCCGGATTTGACCCGGCGGTTCTGGCGACGGTCTCGCCTTCGAGGGGGGAGCGCCCCGCGTGTTCAGGCCGAATTTTGTGCATTTCCATCGGCGGGAAGAGGTCCAAACGGGAATGGGATTGAATGTGACTGCTGAAGCCGACATTGAGACCTCTAACGCGGGTAGCTCGGCAGGATTTGACCCGGCGGTTCTGCCGAAGGTCTCACCTTCGAGGGGGGAGCGCCCACCGTGTACAGGCCGATTTTCATGCATTTCCAACCGTGGGAAGGGGGCCGAAAGGGGATGGGGGTGAATGTGACTGCTCAACCCGACTTTGAGGCATCTAACCCGGGTAGCTCAGCCGGGTTTGACCCGGCGGTTCTGCCGACTGCCTCGCCTTCGAGGGGGGAGCGTCCCCCGTGTACAGGCCGATTTTCATGCATTTCGAACCGTGGGAAGTGGCCCAAAAGGGGATGGGGGTGAATGTGACTGCTCAACCCGACTTTGGCGCTTCCGAGCCGGGTAGCCCGGCCGGGTTTGACCCGGCGGTTCTGCCGTCGGTCTCGCCTTCGAGGGCGGAGCCTCCCCCGTGTACAGGCCGATTTTCATGCATTTGCAACGGTGGGAAGTTGCCCAAAAGTCGATGGGAGTGAATGTGACTGCTCAACCCGACTTTGAGACTTTTAAGCCGGGTAGCTCAGCCGGGTTTGACCCGGCGGTTCTGCCGACGGTCTCGCCTTCGAGGGGGGAGCCTCCCCCGTGTACAGGCCGATTTTCGTGCATTTCCAACGGTGGGAAGAGGTTCAAAAGGGGATGGGAGTGAATGTGACTGCTCAACCCGACTCTGAGGCTTCTAACCCGGGTAGCTCGGCCGGGTTTGATCCGGCGGTTCTGCCGACGGTCTCGTCTTCGAGGCCGGTGCCTCCCCCGTGTACAGGCCGATTTTCGTGCATTTCCAACGGTGGGAAGTGGTCCAAAAGGGAATGGGGGTGGACGTGTCTGCTCATACCGACTTTGAGACTTGTAAGCCGGGTAGCTCAGCCGGGTTTGACCCGGCGGTTCTGCCGACGGTCTCGCCTTCGAGGGGGGAGCCTCCCCCGTGTACAGGCCGATTTCCGTGCATTTCCAACGGTGGGAAGAGGTTCAAAAGGGGATGGGAGTGAATGTGACTGCTCAACCCGACTCTGAGGCTTCTAACCCGGGTAGCTCGGCCGGGTTTGATCCGGCGGTTCTGCCGACGGTCTCGTCTTCGAGGCCGGTGCCTCCCCCGTGTACAGGCCGATTTTCGTGCATTTCCAACGGTGGGAAGAGGTTCAAAAGGGGATGGGGGTGAATGCGACTGCTCAACCCGACTCTGAGGCTTCTAACCCGGGTAGCCCGGCCGGGTTTGACCCGGCGGTTCTGCCGTCGGTCTCGCCTTCGAGGGCGGAGCCTCCCCCGTGTACAGGCCGATTTTCATGCATTTGCAACGGTGGGAAGTTGCCCAAAAGTCGATGGGAGTGAATGTGACTGCTCAACCCGACTTTGAGACTTTTAAGCCGGGTAGCTCAGCCGGGTTTGACCCGGCGGTTCTGCCGACGGTCTCGCCTTCGAGGGGGGAGCCTCCCCCGTGTACAGGCCGATTTTCGTGCATTTCCAACGGTGGGAAGAGGTTCAAAAGGGGATGGGAGTGAATGTGACTGCTCAACCCGACTCTGAGGCTTCTAACCCGGGTAGCTCGGCCGGGTTTGATCCGGCGGTTCTGCCGACGGTCTCGTCTTCGAGGCCGGTGCCTCCCCCGTGTACAGGCCGATTTTCGTGCATTTCCAACGGTGGGAAGTGGTCCAAAAGGGAATGGGGGTGGACGTGTCTGCTCATACCGACTTTGAGACTTGTAAGCCGGGTAGCTCAGCCGGGTTTGTTCCGGCGGTTCTGCCGACGGTCTCGTCATCGAGGGGGGAGCCTCCCCCGTGTCCAGGCCGATTTTCATGCATTTCCAACCGTGGGAAGTGGTCCAAAAGGGAATGGGGGTGAATGTGACTGCTCATACCGACTTTGAGACTTTTAAGCCGGGTAGCTCAGCCGGGTTTGACCCGGCGGTTCTGCCGACGGTCTCGCCTTCGAGGGGGGAGCGTCCCCCGTGTTCAGGCCGAATTTTGTGCATTTCGAACCGTGGGAAGTTGCCCAAAAGTCGATGGGAGTGAATGTGACTGCTCAACCCGACTTTGAGACTTGTAAGCCGGGTAGCTCAGCCGGGTTTGACCCGGCGGTTCTGCCGACGGTCTCGTCTTCGAGGCGGGTGCCTCCCCCGTGTACAGGCCGATTTTCATGCATTTCGTACCGTGGGAAGCGGTCCAAAAGGGGATGGGAGTGAACGTGACTGCTCATACCGACTTTGGCGCTTCCGAGCCGGGTAGCTCAGCCGGGTTTGACCCGGCGGGTCTGCCGACGGTCTCGCCTTCGAGGGGGGAGCGTCCCCCGTGTTCAGGCCGAATCTTGTGCATTTCGAACCGTGGGAAGTTGCCCAAAAGTCGATGGGAGTGAATGTGACTGCTCAACCCGACTTTGAGACTTGTAAGCCGGGTAGCTCAGCCGGGTTTGACCCGGCGGTTCTGCCGACGGTCTCGTCTTCGAGGCGGATGCCACCCCCGTGTACAGGCCGATTTTCGTGCATTTCCAACCGTGGGAAGTGGTCTAAAAGTCGATGGGAGTGAACGTGACTGCTCAACCCGACTCTGAGGCTTCTAACCCGGGTAGCTCGGCCGGGTTTGACCCGGCGGTTCTGCCGACGGTCTCGTCTTCGAGGCGGGTGCCTCCCCCGTGTACAGGCCGATTTTCGTGCATTTCGAACCGTGGGAAGTGGTCTAAAAGTCGATGGGAGTGAACGTGACTGCTCAACCCGACTTTGAGACTTGTAAGCCGGGTAGCTCAGCCAGGTTTGACCCGGCGGTTCTGCCGACGGTCTCGCCTTCGAGGGCGGACCCTCCCCCGTGTACAGGCCGGTTTTCGTGCATTTCGAACCGTGGGAAGTGATCCAAAAGGGAATGGGGGTGAACGTGACTGCCCAACCCGGCTTTGAGACTTGTAAGCCGGGTAGCTCAGCCGGGTTGGACCCGGCGGTTCTGCCGACGGTCTCGACTTCGAGGCGGGTGCCTCCCCCGTGTACAGGCCGATTTTCATGCATTTGCAACGGTGGGAAGTTGCCCAAAAGTCGATGGGAGTGAATGTGACTGCTCAACCCGACTTCGAGACTTGTAAGCCGGGTAGCTCAGCCGGGTTTGACCCGGCGGTTCTGCCGACGGTCTCGCCTTCGAGGGGGGAGCCTCCCCCGTGTACAGGCCGATTTTCGTGCATTTCCAACGGTGGGAAGAGGTTCAAAAGGGGATGGGAGTGAATGTGACTGCTCAACCCGACTTTGGCGCTTCCGAGCCGGGTAGCTCAGCCGGGTTTGACCCGGCGGGTCTGCCGACGGTCTCGTCTTCGAGGCGGGTGCCTCCCCCGTATACAGGCCGATTTTCATGCATTTCGAACCGTGGGAAGTGGTCCAAAAGGGAATGGGGGTGGACGTGTCTGCTCATACCGACTTTGAGACTTGTAAGCCGGGTAGCTCAGCCGGGTTTGTTCCGGCGGTTCTGCCGACGGTCTCGTCTTCGAGGCGGGTGCCTCCCCCGTGTACAGGCCGATTTTCGTGCATTTCGAACCGTGGGAAGTGGTCCAAAAGGGGATGGGAGTGAATGTGACTGCTCAACCCGACTTTGGCGCTTCCGAGCCGGGTAGCTCAGCCGGGTTTGACCCGGCGGGTCTGCCGACGGTCTCGTCTTCGAGGCGGGTGCCTCCCCCGTATACAGGCCGATTTTCATGCATTTCGAACCGTGGGAAGTGGTCCAAAAGGGAATGGGGGTGGACGTGTCTGCTCATACCGACTTTGAGACTTGTAAGCCGGGTAGCTCAGCCGGGTTTGATCCTGCGGTTCTGCCGACGGTCTCGCCTTCGAGGGGGGAGCCTCCCCCGTGTTCAGTCCGATTTCCATGCATTTCCAACCGTGGGAAGTTGCCCAAAAGGGGATGGGAGTGAATGTGACTGCTCAACCCGACTTTGGCGCTTCCGAGCCGGTTAGCACAGCCGGGTTTGACCCGGCGGTTCTGCCGACAGTCTCCTCTTCGAGGCGGGTGCCTCCCCCGTGTACAGGCCGATTTCCGTGCATTTCGAACCGTGGGAAGTGGTCCAAACGTCGATGGGAGTGAATGTGACTGCTCAACCCGACTTTGGCGCTTCCGAGCCGGGTAGCTCAGCCGGGTTTGACCCGGCGGTTCTGCCGACGGTCTCGTCTTCGAGGCGGGTGCCTCCCCCGTGTACAGGCCGATTTTCATGCATTTGGAACCGTGGGAAGTGGTCCAAAAGGGAATGGGGGTGGACGTGACTGCTCATACCGACTTTGAGACTTGTAAGCCGGGTAGCTCGGCCGGGTTTGACCCGGCGGTTCTGCCGACGGTCTCGCCTTCGAGGGGGGAGCCTCCCCCGTGTTCAGTCCGATTTTCGTGCATTTCCCACGGTGGGAAATGGTATCTTTCATTACGGGGACAAGGGTCTGAAGCGGTGAAGTCAGTAACCGGCATAGTTAAGGAAAGGGTTCGAATTTTCTCAACAGTACGAAAAAAGTGAGCAGGGAAGCTAGAGAAGGTGTCAGTGAGTCCCAAACGAGTGAACCGCAAAACTTAGGGAAATGCCCGAAAGCGTTTTAAAGGGTGAAATCGGGAACGAGGAAATGATGGGAAAGTGCCTGAAAGTGCTAAATGAGTAAACAGAAAAACGAAGAAAAATGTTTGAAAAGAAGAAGTGAGTAACCAGGAAAACTTAGAAAAATGTTCAAAACGAAGAAATCAGTAACCAGGAAAACTTAGAAAAATGATCAAAAAGAAGAAATGAGTAACCAGGAAAACTTAGAAAAATGTTTAAAAAGAAGAAATCAGTAACCAGGAAAACTTAGGAAAATGTTTAAAAAGAAGAAATCAGTAACCAGAAAAACTGCGAAAAATGTTTAAAAAGAAGAAATGAGTAACCAGAAAAACTTAGAAAAATGTTTAAAAAGAAGAAATCAGTAACCAGGAAAACTTAGAAAAATGTTTAAAAAGAAGAAATCAGTAACCAGGAAAACTTAGAAAAATGTTTAAAAAGAAGAAATCAGTAACCAGGAAAACTTAGAAAAATGTTATAAAAGAAGAAGTGAGTAACCAGAAAAACTTAGAAAAATGTTTAAAAAGAAGAAATCAGTAACCAGAAAAACTGCGAAAAATGTTTAAAAAGAAGAAATCAGTAACCAGACAAACTGCGAAAAATGTTTAAAAAGAAGAAATCAGTAACCAGGAAAACTTAGAAAAATGTTTAAAAAGAAGAAGTGAGTAACCAGAAAAACTTAGAAAAATGTTTAAAAAGAAGAAATCAGTAACCAGAAAAACTTAGAAAAATGTTTAAAAAGAAGAAATCAGTAACCAGAAAAACTGCGAAAAATGTTTAAAAAGAAGAAATCAGTAACCAGGAAAACTTAGAAAAATGTTTAAAAAGAAGAAATCAGTAACCAGAAAAACTGCGAAAAATGTTTAAAAAGAAGAAATCAGTAACCAGGAAAACTTAGAAAAATGTTTAAAAAGAAGAAATCAGTAACCAGAAAAACTTAGAAAAATGTTTAAAAAGAAGAAATGAGTAACCAGAAAAACTTAGAAAAATGTTTAAAAAGAAGAAATCAGTAACCAGAAAAACGGCGAAAAATGTTTAAAAAGAAGAAATCAGTAACCAGAAAAACTTAGAAAAATGTTTAAAAAGAAGAAGTGAGTAACCAGAAAAACTTAGAAAAATGTTTAAAAAGAAGAAATGAGTAACCAGAAAAACTTAGAAAAATGTTTAAAAAGAAGAAATCAGTAACCAGAAAAACTTAGAAAAATGTTTAAAAAGAAGAAATGAGTAACCAGAAAAACTTAGAAAAATGCTTAAAAAGAAGAAATCAGTAACCAGAAAAACGGCGAAAAATGTTTAAAAAGAAGAAATCAGTAACCAGAAAAACGGCGAAAAATGTTTAAAAAGAAGAAATCAGTAACCAGACAAACTGCGAAAAAATGTTTAAAAAGAAGAAATCAGTAACCAGAAAAACTGCGAAAAATGTTTAAAAAGAAGAAATCAGTAACCAGGAAAACTTAGAAAAATGTTTAAAAAGAAGAAATGAGTAACCAGGAAAACTTAGAAAAATGTTTAAAAAGAAGAAATGAGTAACCAGGAAAACTTAGAAAAATGTTTAAAAAGAAGAAATCAGTAACCAGAAAAACTTAGAAAAATGTTTAAAAAGAAGAAATCAGTAACCAGAAAAACTTAGAAAAATGTTTAAAAAGAAGAAATGAGTAACCAGAAAAACTTAGAAAAATGTTTAAAAAGAAGAAATGAGTAACCAGAAAAACTTAGAAAAATGTTTAAAAAGAAGAAATCAGTAACCAGAAAAACGGCGAAAAATGTTTAAAAAGAAGAAGTGAGTAACCAGAAAAACTTAGAAAAATGTTTAAAAAGAAGAAATGAGTAACCAGAAAAACGTTTAAAAAGAAGAAATCAGTAACCAGAAAAACTTAGAAAAATGTTTAAAAAGAAGAAATGAGTAACCAGAAAAACTTAGAAAAATGTTTAAAAAGAAGAAATCAGTAACCAGAAAAACGGCGAAAAATGTTTAAAAAGAAGAAATCAGTAACCAGAAAAACGGCGAAAAATGTTTAAAAAGAAGAAATCAGTAACCAGACAAACTGCGAAAAATGTTTAAAAAGAAGAAATCAGTAACCAGAAAAACTTAGAAAAATGTTTAAAAAGAAGAAATCAGTAACCAGGAAAACTTGGAAAAAAACACTTAGAAAAATTTTCAGCAAAGTGTGAAAAATATTCTAAGTGTCAGCGGAGGAAAATGCTGCAGCATCGGGAAAGATTCGCAAACTTACACCGAACATGTGCTCCGAAGTGCCGGAGGAATTGGGTGAATTGAGCCCGGCAAATGGCCAGCTGTCGTTTTGTGCCTGCAGCCCGAAAACTTTAACTTTGTCTGTCGCGGAAGTCCGGACCGAGAAAAATCCAAACGGTTTTGACCGGACCGAGTTCCAGACCGATGCAGTCAAATTTGGAATTCAGACCCATTCAGTGCCACTTGTAGTTTTTCCGCAGTGAGGTTGGCGGGGTACCCGGAGATATATGGGAACACGATTTTTAGAACAAAATGGCGGCGCGGGACCGTTCTGAAAGGCATCCGAAAAACGGTTCCACGGGCATAGCACTTTAATGACAGGTATGAGTGCATGCCGGAGAGCTCTTGGAAGTCGAATTTTTGACACTTTGTCAATTTTTTGACAGATTTGACAAACTCTTTCTGTCTGTTCTAAGAGTCAGTCAGAGACTTGTGCGGCGGTCTTTTGACACTATTGGAGGGCGGGCAAACCCCACGTTGACTCCGGCCGTCCCTCCACAGGCGCTCGTGTCCAAAATGAAGGCGAGAGACGCGAGTGGCCTGGTTCCCTTGGGTGTTGCCAAGAAGGCTGCGGGCTGACCGTTGCCTGAGCACTCCCTAAAGCCTCTTGTGATGAGAGCAGACCTCGCCTGCCGCACGACCGGCTCTGGGAGTCGTTGGGCCGCTATTTGTGAATAGTCTGGTCCTCCTCTGCCACCCGGACAAGCGCGATGGCTCTGCCGCCCTGCGGTGCTCGTCACCCAGGTTTGGGGAACACGATACTCGTAACAAAAATAAAAGGCGGCTCGGGACCTGCAGGCGAAAGGGGTCCCGTGGTGCTAAGCACGTCGACTTCGGGTCTCGGTGCAAGCCGGAGAGCTCACGGAAGTCTAAAGTTTTCGGCACGTGGTCGAATCTTTTCAAAGGCTTACCCGGCTCTTTCCGTCCATTCTGAGAGTAAGTCAGAGGCCGGTGCGGAGGTCTCTTGACAATCGGAGGGGGTGGTGGCCCTCCGCAGGCGCTCGTGTCGAAAATGAAGGCGAGAGACGCGAGTGGCCTGGTTCCCCTGGGTGTTGCCAGGAAGGCTGCGGGCTGACCCTTGCCTGAGCACTCCCTAAAGCCTCTTGTGATGAGAGCAGACCTCGCGCGCCGCACGACCGGCTCTGGGAGTCGTTGGGCCGCTATCTGTGAATAGTCTGGTCCTCCTCTGCCACCCGGCCAAGTGCGATGGCTCTGCCGCCCTGCGGTGCTCGTCACGCAGGTATGGGGCACACGATGCTCGTAACAGCAAATAAAGGCGGCTCGGGACCTGCAGGCGAAAGGGGTCCCGTGGTGCTTAGCACGTCGACTTCGGGTCTCGGTGCAAGCCGGAGAGCTCACGGAAGTCTAAAGTTTTCGGCACGTGGTCGAATCTTTTGAAAGGCTTACCCGGCTCTTTCCGTCCATTCTGAGAGTCAGTCAGAGGCCGGTGCGGCGGTCTATTGACGACCGGAGGCTCCCATGGGTGTTGCGATGAGGGTGGAGGGCACAGAACCTTGCCTTAGCACTCCCTAATAAAGCCTCTTGTGAAGAGAGCAGACCTCGCGCGCCGCACGACCGGCTCTGGGAGTCGTTGGGCCGCTATCTGTGAATAGTCGGGTCCTCCTCTGCCACCCGGCCAAGTGCGATGGCTCTGCCGCCCTGCGGTGCTCGTCACGCAGGTATGGGGCACACGATGCTCGTAACAGCAAATAAAGGCGGCTCGGGACCTGCAGGCGAAAGGGGTCCCGTGGTGCTTCGCACGTCGACTTCGGGTCTCGGTGCAAGCCGGAGAGCTCACGGAAGTCTAAAGTTTTCGGCACGTGGTCGAATCTTTTGAAAGGCTTACCCGGCTCTTTCCGTCCATTCTGAGAGTCAGTCAGAGGCCGGTGCGGCGGTCTATTGACGACCGGAGGCTCCCATGGGTGTTGCGATGAGGGTGGAGGGCACAGAACCTTGCCTTAGCACTCCCTAATAAAGCCTCTTGTGAAGAGAGCAGACCTCGCGCGCCGCACGACCGGCTCTGGGAGTCGTTGGGCCGCTATCTGTGAATAGTCTGGTCCTCCTCTGCCACCCGGCCAAGTGCGATGGCTCTGCCGCCCTGCGGTGCTCGTCACGCAGGTATGGGGCACACGATGCTCGTAACAGCAAATAAAGGCGGCTCGGGACCTGCAGGCGAAAGGGGTCCCGTGGTGCTTCGCACGTCGACTTCGGGTCTCGGTGCAAGCCGGAGAGCTCACGGAAGTCTAAAGTTTTCGGCACGTGGTCGAATCTTTTGAAAGGCTTACCCGGCTCTTTCCGTCCATTCTGAGAGTCAGTCAGAGGCCGGTGCGGCGGTCTATTGACGACCGGAGGCTCCCATGGGTGTTGCGATGAGGGTGGAGGGCACAGAACCTTGCCTTAGCACTCCCTAATAAAGCCTCTTGTGAAGAGAGCAGACCTCGCGCGCCGCACGACCGGCTCTGGGAGTCGTTGGGCCGCTATCTGTGAATAGTCGGGTCCTCCTCTGCCACCCGGCCAAGTGCGATGGCTCTGCCGCCCTGCGGTGCTCGTCACGCAGGTATGGGGCACACGATGCTCGTAACAGCAAATAAAGGCGGCTCGGGACCTGCAGGCGAAAGGGGTCCCGTGGTGCTTCGCACGTCGACTTCGGGTCTCGGTGCAAGCCGGAGAGCTCACGGAAGTCTAAAGTTTTCGGCACGTGGTCGAATCTTTTGAAAGGCTTACCCGGCTCTTTCCGTCCATTCTGAGAGTCAGTCAGAGGCCGGTGCGGCGGTCTATTGACGACCGGAGGCTCCCATGGGTGTTGCGATGAGGGTGGAGGGCACAGAACCTTGCCTTAGCACTCCCTAATAAAGCCTCTTGTGAAGAGAGCAGACCTCGCGCGCCGCACGACCGGCTCTGGGAGTCGTTGGGCCGCTATCTGTGAATAGTCGGGTCCTCCTCTGCCACCCGGCCAAGTGCGATGGCTCTGCCGCCCTGCGGTGCTCGTCACGCAGGTATGGGGCACACGATGCTCGTAACAGCAAATAAAGGCGGCTCGGGACCTGCAGGCGAAAGGGGTCCCGTGGTGCTTCGCACGTCGACTTCGGGTCTCGGTGCAAGCCGGAGAGCTCACGGAAGTCTAAAGTTTTCGGCACGTGGTCGAATCTTTTGAAAGGCTTACCCGGC
>NW_027309987.1:0-2500 GCF_047496795.1 Chiloscyllium punctatum | reverse complement strand
TAACAAATAAGAAAGGATCGTCGGCTTGGGGGTACGCCCGTTTCCGTTTCAACTTGTCTCGCGAGGGTGGTTTCGGGGCCAGCAGGAGAGCTCGTCGGGGTAGCAGGCCCTGCAGCCGTGGTCACCGCCAAACCCCCACAACTCGAGCAAGTGAAAAAAAAAAGTAACAAATAAGAAAGGATCTCTGTCGGCTTGGGGGTACGCCCGTTTCCGTTTCAACTTGTCTCGCGAGGGTGGTTTCGGGGCCAGCAGGAGAGCTCGTCGGGGTAGCAGGCCCTGCAGCCGTGGTCACCGCCAAATCCCCACAACTCGAGCAAGTGAAAAAAAAAGTAACAAATAAGAAAGGATCGTCGGCTTGGGGGTACGCCCGTTTCCGTTTCAACTTGTCTCGCGAGGGTGGTTTCGGGGCCAGCAGGAGAGCTCGTCGGGGTAGCAGGCCCTGCAGCCGTGGTCACCGCCAAACCCCCCACAACTGTTGGGCGCCTACCTGCGCGGGGCAGGAGGACACTTTCCGATTTCAAATCTCCGTTTGCCGAGTCCACCCCGAACGCACGCGGGCGGGCGGGTTCGCATCACCCTTCGTCACAAGGGGCGAAGCCCGTTCCACCGTCTCGTCAGTAGTGCCGACCGGTCTGTGATCGACGAGGGGAGCCACACCAGGTCCGGCCCTGCTGCTTGGCGGCACCGCGTCGTCGGGAGCTCGCGACAGACGGAGGGTTTCGGTGTACTCTCCAGCCACGGGAAACGAAGCCGGTGATGCAGGCGCCGGTCTTTCGCTCCCAAATCGGCTGGGTTTACATCGTTGCTATCTAGTCACGCTCCCTTCAAACCCGACGGGGTACCTATTCCCCTCACCCGTCTGTGCGTATACAGCCTCTTTGCACTTGCGGGATGGGGGTGGTGGTTTAAAGACTCTCGAGTTGCCGCCCGTCGGTCTCCGAGCTCCGTGCAGTAGTGATCCCCCAGCGAACTGCCAGCAGGGCGAACGAGCGATCCCGCTCTCGGTCGGGGCGCCTGGCGTCGATCGGTGGTCGGTGGCTTGCGGGCAAGCTGCGCTGTGAGTGTGGGAACGAGTATGACGAGCCGTTGCCGCGACTCCCAGTCCACCTCGGCGGTGGCTGGGCCGGGCGGGCGTCTGCTCGGGCGAGTGCCGCCCCCGCCTCCTCGCAGGAAGTCCGCTCGCCGACACGCCGCCACGTGCACGCGTCAGTGACGCTGCCGAACCGATGGCCGGTGCCCGTTCCCGCCTCTGCTTTTCCTAGGGCAAAGCTGCTGCACGCCTCGTGATACTAGGCGGGCGACATGGTGGCGGTGATCCTGCCTCCGTCGCTGCGGTGCGTTGGGGCACGCATCGCCTCTTGGGCGCCCTGTCCTCCTCCCCCCAATAGACGTATGTTTCTGCGGGCCGCACCAGGATGGTGCTCCCCATCGCTTCACGCCACCCTGCTCCGCCCGCACGCCGGCGTGCAGGTGGCTGTAGCTCAAGGTGGGGAGCGTATGTGCGGTCCGGGTCGCTTTCCTCTGGCGAGGGAGAGACCTAAAACAAACTCAGACAACTCTTGACGGTGGATCACTCGGCTCGTGCGTCGATGACGAACGCAGCTAGCTGCGAGAATTAATGTGAATTGCAGGACACATTGATCATCGACACTTTGAACGCACTTTGCGGCCCCGGGTTCTTCCCGGGGCCACGCCTGTCTGAGGGTCGTTTGGCAATCAATCGCACTCGCCTTGGCTGGCGAGAGCGCGGCTGGGGTGTCGCAGAGGACCCGTCCTCTTTGTCCCCCTAAGTTCAGACTCCGGAGCCCTCCGGCGTCGGAGCGCTTGGCCTTTCCCCCCCACCCTGCACATTCCGTTCGTCAGGCTCGACGCCATCCCCCCGCCGGGGAGCGCGGCCTGGCGTCCGTCTGTGTCGTGGCAGTGGGGCCAGCACGGCTGTCACCGGTCCCAGAATGGCTGTCGGTGGTTCACACTGTGTGTGTGTGCCAACCCTCCTGGTCTCTGGGACACGGAGCTGCCACGAAGTGTTGAGCCTCCAGTGGGGGGGTCTGCCTAAGCTCTGCACGTCCGCATTGGGTCCGTCTCTCGGTTGGCTGGCAGTGGAAAGAGTGAAGGGAGCCGCGGAGGTCCGGTGCTGGTGCGCCGCCGGCCTGACCGTGGAGCTCGCCGGTTTGACACGCTGACCCGACTCGATGGTTGATCGATTGAGAGTGCTGGGAGCTGCAGGCCGCCCGCTGCTGCAGCCGCCCGTCTCGTGGTTCGTCCTCGGCCTTAAGTGGCCGGCGGGGCGTCTGATCCTGTCTCCCCTGCTGGCGCCGAGTGCCTGGCCGAGGGAGGAGGTTTTCGTCGAACGCTGTGACTTGGACGGTCGCACGCGCGTGGATCGCTGGCTCTTGGCTCTCCCGTTCAGTCCGCACGTTTTCCGCTCCGTCCTGCCACCGGTCTCGGGAGGTACGGAGGGGTTGGCGGGCGTGGTGTGTGCTCCGTCACCGTGCAGGCA
>NW_027309984.1:0-2500 GCF_047496795.1 Chiloscyllium punctatum | reverse complement strand
TCTCTCTCACCTGTCCACTCCCTCTCTCGGCCCTCTCTTGGCCCTATTTTGGCCCTCTCTCGGCCCTCTCTCTCTCTCTCTCGGCCCTCTCTCCCTCTCTCTCTCCCCCTCCCTCTCTGTCTCTCTCACCCCCTCCCTCCCTTACGCATGCTCCCTCTCTATCTGTTGATCCCTCCCTCTCTCTCTCGCCCCATTCGCCTCTCTCTCACCCCCTCCCTCTCTCTCATCCCTCTCTCTCTCGCTCTCTCTGTCGCCCCCACCTTCTCTCTCTCACCCTCTCCCCCCTATCGACCCCCTCCTTCTCTCTCACTTGACTCTCCCTCTCTCTCTCCCGCACCACTCCCTCTCTCTCCCACACACCCCCTCTCTCTCTCTCTCACACCAACTCTCTCACCCCCTCCCTCTCTCTGTCGCCCCCCCCTCTCTCTCGACCCCGCTCCCTCTTTCTCTCTCACCCACTCCTTCTCTCTCTTTCGCCCCCTCTCTCTTTCGCGCTCTCTCTCTCTGTCTCTCTCTCTCTCTGTGCTCTCTCTCTCTGTGTCTCTCTCCATCTCTGTCTCTGTCTCTCTCTCTCACACACACACACACCCCTCGTCTCTCTTTCTCTCGCCCTCTCTCTCTCTCTCAGCTCCCTCCCTCCTTCTCTCTCTCAACCCCTCTCTCTCTCTCTCACCCTCTCTCTCTATCTCTCTCCCCCTCTGTCTCTCTCCCACTCTCTCTCTGTCTCTCTCTCTCTCACCCTCTCTCTCTCACACCCTTTCTCTCTCTCTCTCTCTCACCCCTCTCTCTCTCGTCCTCTCTCTCTCTCTTGCCCTCTCTCTCTCTGTCGCTTAGCCCCTCCCTTCTTCTCTCTTTCTCTCTCTCTCACCCCCCTCTCTCTCTCTCTCTCACCCCCTCTCTCTGTCTCTCTCTCTCTCGCCCTCTCTCTCTCACTTTCTCTCTCTCTCGCCCTCTGTCTCCCTCTCTCTCGCCCACTCTCTCGCTCTCTCTCTCTCGCCCCCCCTCTCTCTCTCGCCCTCTCTCACCCACCTCTCACTCTCTCTCGCCCCTCTCTCTCTCTTTCTTTCTCTCTCTCTTCTTTCTCTCTCTCTCTCTCTCTATCTCGCCCCCTCTATCTCTCTCTTGACCTCTCTCTCTCTCTCCCTCTCTCTCTCTCGCCCCTTCTCTCTCTCTCGCCCCCTCTCTCTCTCTCTCGCCCTCTCTGTCTCTCGCCCTCTCTCCCTCTCTCTCTCGCTCGCTCTCTCTCTCTCTCGCCCTCTCTCTCTTTCTCGCCCTCTCTGTCTCTCGCCCTCTCTCCCCCTCTCTGTCTCTCGCCCTCTCTCCCTCTCTCTCTCGCTCGCTCTCTCTCTCTCTCGCCCTCTCTCTTAGTCTCTCTGTCTCTCGCCCTTTCTCTCTCTCTCGCTCTCCCTCTGTCTCTCTCGCCCTTCTCTCTTTCGCCCTCTCTTTCTCTCGCCCTCTCTCTCTCTCGCCCTCTCTTTCTCTCTCTCTCTCTCTCGCCCTCCCCTCTCTCTCTCTCTCGCCCTCTCTCTCGCACTCTCTCGCCCCCTCTCTCTCTCTCGCCCTCTCACGCTCCCTCGCTCTCTCTCTCTCTCTACCTCTCTCGCCCCCCCTCTCTCTCTATCGCCCTCTCTCTCTCTGTCTCTCTCTCTCTCGCCCTCTCTCGCCCTCTCTCGTCCTCTCTCTCTCTCTTACTCTCTCTCTCGCCCCCTCTCTCTGTCTCGCAGCCTCTCTCTCTCCCTCTCTCTCTCGCCCCCTCTCTCTCTCGCCCCTCTCTCTCTCTCTCTCTCTCTCAATCGCTCTCTCTCTCTCTCTCTCTATCTCTCCCTCTCGCCACCTCTCTCTCTCTCGCCACCTCTCTCTCTCTCTCTCGCCAAGTCTAACACTCTCTCTCTCTCTCGCCCTCTCTCTCGCCCTCTCTTGCCCCCTCTCTCTCTCCAGCCCTCTCTTGCTCCCTCTCTCTCTGTCTCTATCTCTCTCGCCACCCTCTCTCTCTCTCTATCACCCTCTCTCTCTCTCTGTCTCTCTGTCTCTCGCCCTTTCTCTCTCTCTCGTTCTCCCTCTGTCTCTCTCGCCCTTCTCTCTCTCGCCCTCTCTCTCTCTCTCGCCCTCTCTCTCTCTCTCTCGCCCTCTCTCGCCGCCTCTCTCTTTCTCGCCCTCTCTCGCTCCCTCGCTCTCTCTCTCTCCCCACCTCTCTCGCCCCCCCCTCTATCGCCCTCCCTCTCACAGTCTCTCTGTCTCTCGCCCTCTCTCGCCCTCTCTCTCTCTTACTCTCTGTCTCTCACGCCCCCCTCTCTCTCTCTCTCGCAGCCTCTCTCTCTCCCTCTCTCTCTCGCCCCATCTCTCTCTCTCGCCCCTCTCTCTCTCGCCCTCTCTCTCTCTCTCTCGCCCTCTCTGTCTCTCGCCCTCTCTCCCTCTCTCTCTCGCTCTCTCTCTCTCTCTCTCTCGCCCTATCTCGCTCCCTCTCTCTCTCTACCTCTCTCGCCCCCGTTCTCTCTCTCTC
>NW_027309981.1:337500-350000 GCF_047496795.1 Chiloscyllium punctatum | reverse complement strand
ATCAGTAACCACTGACACTTAGAATATTTTCGGGTTGGTATAAATCAGTAACCACCGACACTTAGAATATTTTCGAGTTGGTATAAATCAGTAACCACTGACACTTAGAATTTTTTCGAGTTGGTATAAATCAGTAACCACTGACACTTAGAATTTTTTCGGGTCGGTACAAATCAGTAACCACTGACACTTAGAATTTTTTCGGGTTGGTATAAATCAGTAACCACCGACACTTAGAATATTTTCGAGTTGGTATAAATCAGTAACCACCGACACTTAGAATATTTTCGAGTTGGTATAAATCAGTAACCACTGACACTTAGAATATTTTCGGGTTGGTATAAATCAGTAACCACCGACACTTAGAATTTTTTCGGCTCAGTAGAAATCAGTAACCAAGCGCATTTTTGAATTGGTTACTGATTTCTCCGTTCGAGTTGCGGCTGCGGTTGGCTTCAAATAGTGGTGGGGGCTTAATTATCGCCGAGGGGAGCATGTCCCGGTGGTGTGGCCGAGGATGGAGTGCCTTTTGAAGGGGGTGTTTCTGAATTTGGACCCTTTTTGAGTTGCATGGCCGGATGGGTGTGGTTTTGAAGGGTGTGTCTGTCTGGAGTGGCACCGGCGTTGGTGTGAGGCTGAGGGTGGGCGTTCGGTTCCTGGTTAGGGATAGGGAAAGGGTGAGACTTAGCTTTAGTGCTCGTGCCCCCGATTTTGGTAATGTTTGACGTCAATTTTCCAAGGAGGCGAATGCAAGGCTTCAGAGGGACTTTGAGTGTTCGGGGGCGGGGTAGCTCAGCCGGATTTGCCCCGGCGGTTCTGCGGACGGTGTTGACTTCGAGGGCGGACCGGCCCCCGTGTTCAGTCCGAATATCGTGCATTGTTAACGGCGGGAAGTGTTCCAAAAGGGAATGGGATTGAATGTGACTGCTGAAGCCGACTTTGAGACCTGTAACGCGGGTAGCTCAGCCGGATTTGACCCGGCGGTTCTGGCGACGGTCTCGCCTTCGAGGGGGGAGCGTCCCGCGTGTTCAGGCCGAATTTTGTGCATTTCCATCGGCGGGAAGAGGTCCAAACGGGAATGGGATTGAATGTGACTGCTGAAGCCGACATTGAGACCTCTAACGCGGGTAGCTCGGCCGGATTTGACCCGGCGGTTCTGCCGAAGGTCTCACCTTCGAGGGGGGAGCGTCCCGCGTGTTCAGGCCGAATATCGTGCATTGTTAACGGCGGGAAGTGTTCCAAAAGGGAATGGGATTGAATGTGACTGCTGAAGCCGACATTGAGACCTCTAACGCGGGTAGCTCGGCCGGATTTGACCCGGCGGTTCTGGCGACGGTCTCGCCTTCGAGGGGGGAGCGTCCCGCGTGTTCAGGCCGAATTTTGTGCATTTCCATCGGCGGGAAGAGGTCCAAACGGGAATGGGATTGAATGTGACTGCTGAAGCCGACATTGAGACCTCTAACGCGGGTAGCTCGGCCGGATTTGACCCGGCGGTTCTGCCGAAGGTCTCACCTTCGAGGGGGGAGCGTCCCGCGTGTTCAGGCCGAATTTTGTGCATTTCCATCGGCGGGAAGAGGTCCAAACGGGAATGGGATTGAATGTGACTGCTGAAGCCGACATTGAGACCTCTAACGCGGGTAGCTCGGCCGGATTTGACCCGGCGGTTCTGCCGAAGGTCTCACCTTCGAGGGGGGAGCGCCCACCGTGTACAGGCCGATTTTCATGCATTTCCAACCGTGGGAAGGGGTCCGAAAGGGGATGGGGGTGAACGTGACTGCTCAACCCGACTTTGAGACCTGTAACGCGGGTAGCTCAGCCGGATTTGACCCGGCGGTTCTGCCGAAGGTCTCGCCTTCGAGGGGGGAGCGTCCCGCGTGTTCAGGCCGATTTTCATGCATTTCGAACCGTGGGAAGTGGCCCAAAAGGGGATGGGAGTGAATGTGACTGCTCAACCCGACTTTGGCGCTTCCGAGCCGGGTAGCTCAGCCGGGTTTGACCCGGCGGTTCTGCCGACGGTCTCGTCTTCGAGGCGGGTGCCTCCCCCGTGTACAGGCCGATTTTCATGCATTTCGTACCGTGGGAAGTGGTCCAAAAGGGAATGGGGGTGGACGTGACTGCTCATACCGACATCGAGACTTGTAAGCCGTGTAGCTCGGCCGGGTTTGATCCGGCGGGTCTGCCGACGGTCTCGTCTTCGAGAGGGGGGCCTCCCCCGTGTACAGGCCGATTTTCGTGCATTTCCAACGGTGGGAAGAGGTTCAAAAGGGGATGGGGGTGAATGTGACTGCTCAACCCGACTCTGAGGCTTCTAACCCGGGTAGCTCGGCCGGGTTTGACCCGGCGGTTCTGCCGTCGGTCTCGCCTTCGAGAGGGGCGCCTCCCCCGTGTACAGGCCGATTTTCGTGCATTTCAAACCGTGGGAAGCGGTCCAAAAGGGGATGGGAGTGAATGTGACTGCTCATACCGACCTTGGCGCTTCCGACCCGGGTAGCTCGGCCGGGTTTGACCCGGCGGTTCTGCCGACGGCCTCGCCTTCGAGGGGGGAGCGTCCCCCGTGTTCAGGCCGAATTTTGTGCATTTCGAACCGTGGGAAGTTGCCCAAAAGTCGATGGGAGTGAATGTGACTGCTCAACCCGACTTTGGCGCTTCCGAGCCGGGTAGCTCAGCCGGGTTTGACCCGGCGGTTCTGCCGACGGTCTCGCCTTCGAGGGCGGACCCTCCCCCGTGTACAGGCCGGTTTTCGTGCATTTCGAACCGTGGGAAGTGATCCAAAAGGGAATGGGGGTGAACGTGACTGCCCAACCCGGCTTTGAGACTTGTAAGCCGGGTAGCTCAGCCGGGTTGGACCCGGCGGTTCTGCCGACGGTCTCGCCTTCGAGGGCGGACCCTCCCCCGTGTACAGGCCGGTTTTCGTGCATTTCGAACCGTGGGAAGTGATCCAAAAGGGAATGGGGGTGAACGTGACTGCCCAACCCGGCTTTGAGACTTGTAAGCCGGGTAGCTCAGCCGGGTTGGACCCGGCGGTTCTGCCGACGGTCTCGACTTCGAGGCGGGTGCCTCCCCCGTGTACAGGCCGATTTTCATGCATTTGCAACGGTGGGAAGTTGCCCAAAAGTCGATGGGAGTGAATGTGACTGCTCAACCCGACTTCGAGACTTGTAAGCCGGGTAGCTCAGCCGGGTTTGACCCGGCGGTTCTGCCGACGGTCTCGCCTTCGAGGGGGGAGCCTCCCCCGTGTACAGGCCGATTTTCGTGCATTTCCAACGGTGGGAACAGGTTCAAAAGGGGATGGGAGTGAATGTGACTGCTCAACCCGACTTTGGCGCTTCCGAGCCGGGTAGCTCAGCCGGGTTTGACCCGGCGGTTCTGCCGACGGTCTCGTCTTCGAGGCGGGTGCCTCCCCCGTGTACAGGCCGATTTTCATGCATTTCGTACCGTGGGAAGTGGTCCAAAAGGGAATGGGGGTGGACGTGACTGCTCATACCGACATTGAGACTTGTAAGCCGTGTAGCTCGGCCGGGTTTGATCCGGCGGGTCTGCCGACGGTCTCGTCTTCGAGGCGGGTGCCTCCCCCGTGTACAGGCCGATTTTCGTGCATTTCGAACCGTGGGAAGTGGTCCAAAAGGGGATGGGGGTGGACGTGACTGCTCAACCCGACTTTGAGGCTTCTAACCCGGATAGCTCAGCCGGGTTTGACCCGGCGGTTCTGCCGACGGTCTCGTCATCGAGGGGGGAGCCTCCCCCGTGTCCAGGCCGATTTTCGTGCATTTCCAACCGTGGGAAGTGGTCCAAAAGGGAATGGGGGTGGACGTGACTGCTCAACCCGGCTTTGAGACTTGTAAGCCGTGTAGCTCAGCCGGGTTTGACCCGGCGGTTCTGCCGACGGTCCCGCCTTCGAGGGCGGACCCTCCCCCGTGTACAGGCCGATTTTCGTGCATTTCCAACGGTGGGAAGAGGTCCAAAAGGGGATGGGAGTGAACGTGACTGCTCAACCCGACTCTGAGGCTTCTAACCCGGGTAGCTCGGCCGGGTTTGACCCGTCGATTCTGCCGATGGTCTCGTTTTGGAGGGGGGAGCCTCCCCCGTGTTCAGTCCGATTTTCGTGCATTTCGAACCGTGGGAAGTGGCCCAAAAGGGGATGGGAGTGAATGTGACTGCTCATACCGACTTTGGCGCTTCCGAGCCTGGTAGCTCAGCCGGGTTTGATCCGGCGGTTCTGCCGACGGTCTCGTCTTCGAGGCGGCTCCCTCCCCCGTGTACAGGCCGATTTACATGCATTTGCAACGGTGGGAAGTTGCCCAAAAGGGGATGGGAGTGAATGTGACTGCTCAACCCGACTTTGGCGCTTCCGAGCCTGGTAGCTCAGCCGGGTTTGACCCGGCGGTTCTGCCGACGGTCTCGTCTTCGAGGCGGCTCCCTCCCCCGTGTACAGGCCGATTTTCGTGCATTTCGAACCGTGGGAAGTGGTCCAAAAGGGAATGGGGGTGGACGTGACTGCTCAACCCGACTCTGAGGCTTCTAACCCGGGTAGCTCGGCCGGGTTTGACCCGTCGATTCAGCCGACGGTTTCGTTTTGGAGGGGGGAGCCTCCCCCGTATACAGGCCGTTTTGCATGCATTTCGAACCGTGGGAAGTGGTCCAAAAGGGAATGGGGGTGGACGTGACTGCTCAACCCGACTTCGAGACTTGTAAGCCGGGTAGCTCAGCCGGGTTTGATCCGGCGGTTCTGCCGACGGTCTCGTCTTCGAGGCGGGTGCCTCCCCCGTGTACAGGCCGATTTTCATGCATTTCCAACGGTGGGAAGAGGTCCAAAAGGGAATGGGGGTGGACGTGACTGCTCAACCCGACTCTGAGGCTTCTAACCCGGATAGCTCAGCCGGGTTTGACCCGGCGGTTCTGCCGACGGTCTCGCCTTCGAGGGGGGAGCCTCCCCCGTGTACAGGCCGATTTTCGTGCATTTCGAACCGTGGGAAGTGGTCTAAAAGTCGATGGGAGTGAACGTGACTACTCAACCCGACTCTGAGGCTTCTAACCCGGGTAGCTCGGCCGGGTTTGACCCGGCGCTTCTGCCGACGGTCTCGTCTTCGAGGCGGGTGCCTCCCCCGTGTACAGGCCGATTTTCATGCATTTGCAACGGTGGGAAGTGGCCCAAAAGGGGATGGGAGTGAATGTGACTGCTCAACCCGACTCTGAGGCTTCTAACCCGGGTAGCTCGGCCGGGTTTGACCCGGCGGTTCTGCCGAAGGTCTCACCTTCGAGGGGGGAGCGCCCACCGTGTACAGGCCGATTTTCATGCATTTCCAACCGTGGGAAGGGGGCCGAAAGGGGATGGGGGTGAATGTGACTGCTCAACCCGACTTTGAGGCATCTAACCCGGGTAGCTCAGCCGGGTTTGACCCGGCGGTTCTGCCGACGGTCTCGTCTTCGAGGCGGCTCCCTCCCCCGTGTACAGGCCGATTTTCATGCATTTGCAACGGTGGGAAGTGGCCCAAAAGGGGATGGGAGTGAATGTGACTGCTCAACCCGACTTTGGCGCTTCCGAGCCGGGTAGCTCAGCCGGGTTTGACCCGGCGGTTCTGCCGACGGTCTCGTCTTCGAGGCGGGTGCCTCCCCCGTGTACAGGCCGATTTTCATGCATTTCGTACCGTGGGAAGTGGTCCAAAAGGGAATGGGGGTGGACGTGACTGCTCATACCGACATCGAGACTTGTAAGCCGTGTAGCTCGGCCGGGTTTGATCCGGCGGGTCTGCCGACGGTCTCGTCTTCGAGAGGGGGGCCTCCCCCGTGTACAGGCCGATTTTCGTGCATTTCCAACGGTGGGAAGAGGTTCATAAGGGGATGGGGGTGAATGTGACTGCTCAACCCGACTCTGAGACTTGTAAGCCGGGTAGCTCAGCCGGGTTTGTTCCGGCGGGTCTGCCGACGGTCTCGTCTTCGAGAGGGGGGCCTCCCCCGTGTACAGGCCGATTTTCGTGCATTTCCAACGGTGGGAACAGGTTCAAAAGGGGATGGGAGTGAATGTGACTGCTCAACCCGACTCTGAGGCTTCTAACCCGGGTAGCTCGGCCGGGTTTGACCCGGCGGTTCTGCCGTCGGTCTCGCCTTCGAGAGGGGGGCCTCCCCCGTGTACAGGCCGATTTCCGTGCATTTCCAACGGTGGGAAGAGGTTCAAAAGGGGATGGGGGTGAATGCGACTGCTCAACCCGACTCTGAGGCTTCTAACCCGGGTAGCCCGGCCGGGTTTGACCCGGCGGGTCTGCCGACGGTCTCGTCTTCGAGGCGGGTGCCTCCCCCGTATACAGGCCGATTTTCATGCATTTCGAACCGTGGGAAGTGGTCCAAAAGGGAATGGGGGTGGACGTGTCTGCTCATACCGACTTTGAGACTTGTAAGCCGGGTAGCTCAGCCGGGTTTGTTCCAGCGGTTCTGCCGACGGTCTCGTCTTCGAGGCGGGTGCCTCCCCCGTGTACAGGCCGATTTTCGTGCATTTGCAACGGTGGGAAGTTGCCCAAAAGTCGATGGGAGTGAATGTGACTGCTCAACCCGACTCTGAGGCTTCTAACCCGGGTAGCTCGGCCGGGTTTGACCCGGCGGTTCTGCCGACGGTCTCGTCTTCGAGGCGGGTGCCTCCCCCGTGTACAGGCCGATTTTCGTGCATTTCGAACCGTGGGAAGTGGTCTAAAAGTCGATGGGAGTGAACGTGACTGCTCAACCCGACTTTGAGACTTGTAAGCCGGGTAGCTCAGCCAGGTTTGACCCGGCGGTTCTGCCGACGGTCTCGCCTTCGAGGGCGGACCCTCCCCCGTGTACAGGCCGGTTTTCGTGCATTTCGAACCGTGGGAAGTGATCCAAAAGGGAATGGGGGTGAACGTGACTGCCCAACCCGGCTTTGAGACTTGTAAGCCGGGTAGCTCAGCCGGGTTGGACCCGGCGGTTCTGCCGACGGTCTCGACTTCGAGGCGGGTGCCTCCCCCGTGTACAGGCCGATTTTCATGCATTTGCAACGGTGGGAAGTTGCCCAAAAGTCGATGGGAGTGAATGTGACTGCTCAACCCGACTTCGAGACTTGTAAGCCGGGTAGCTCAGCCGGGTTTGACCCGGCGGTTCTGCCGACGGTCTCGCCTTCGAGGGGGGAGCCTCCCCCGTGTACAGGCCGATTTTCGTGCATTTCCAACGGTGGGAACAGGTTCAAAAGGGGATGGGAGTGATTGTGACTGCTCAACCCGACTCTAGGGCTTCTAACCCGGGTAGCCCGGCCGGGTTTGACCCGGCGGTTCTGCCGACGGTCTCGTCTTCGAGGCGGGTGCCTCCCCCGTGTACAGGCCGATTTTCGTGCATTTCGAACCGTGGGAAGTGGTCCAAAAGGGAATGGGGGTGGACGTGTCTGCTCATACCGACTTTGAGACTTGTAAGCCGGGTAGCTCAGCCGGGTTTGATCCGGCGGTTCTGCCGACGGTCTCGCCTTCGAGGGGGGAGCCTCCCCCGTGTTCAGTCCGATTTCCATGCATTTCCAACCGTGGGAAGTTGCCCAAAAGGGGATGGGAGTGAATGTGACTGCTCAACCCGACTTTGGCGCTTCCGAGCCGGGTAGCTCAGCCGGGTTTGACCCGGCGGTTCTGCCGACGGTCTCGTCTTCGAGGCGGGTGCCTCCCCCGTGTACAGGCCGATTTTCATGCATTTGGAACCGTGGGAAGTGGTCCAAAAGGGAATGGGGGTGGACGTGACTGCTCATACCGACTTTGAGACTTGTAAGCCGGGTAGCTCAGCCGGGTTTGACCCGGCGGTTCTGCCGACGGTCTCGCCTTCGAGGGGGGAGCCTCCCCCGTGTTCAGTCCGATTTTCGTGCATTTCCCACGGTGGGAAATGGTATCTTTCATTACGGGGACAAGGGTCTGAAGCGGTGAAGTCAGTAACCGGCATAGTTAAGGAAAGGGTTCGAATTTTCTCAACAGTACGAAAAAAGTGAGCAGGGAAGCTAGAGAAGGTGTCAGTGAGTCCCAAACGAGTGAACCGCAAAACTTAGGGAAATGCCCGAAAGCGTTTTAAAGGGTGAAATCGGGAACGAGGAAATGATGGGAAAGTGCCTGAAAGTGCTAAATGAGTAAACAGAAAAACGAAGAAAAATGTTTGAAAAGAAGAAGTGAGTAACCAGGAAAACTTAGAAAAATGTTCAAAACGAAGAAATCAGTAACCAGGAAAACTTAGAAAAATGATCAAAAAGAAGAAATGAGTAACCAGGAAAACTTAGAAAAATGTTTAAAAAGAAGAAATCAGTAACCAGAAAAACTGCGAAAAATGTTTAAAAAGAAGAAATGAGTAACCAGAAAAACTTAGAAAAATGTTTAAAAAGAAGAAATCAGTAACCAGGAAAACTTAGAAAAATGTTTAAAAAGAAGAAATCAGTAACCAGGAAAACTTAGAAAAATGTTTAAAAAGAAGAAATCAGTAACCAGGAAAACTTAGAAAAATGTTATAAAAGAAGAAGTGAGTAACCAGAAAAACTTAGAAAAATGTTTAAAAAGAAGAAATCAGTAACCAGAAAAACTTAGAAAAATGTTTAAAAAGAAGAAATCAGTAACCAGAAAAACTGCGAAAAATGTTTAAAAAGAAGAAATCAGTAACCAGGAAAACTTAGAAAAATGTTTAAAAAGAAGAAATCAGTAACCAGAAAAACTTAGAAAAATGTTTCAAAAGAAGAAGTGAGTAACCAGAAAAACTTAGAAAAATGTTTAAAAAGAAGAAGTGAGTAACCAGAAAAACTTAGAAAAATGTTTAAAAAGAAGAAATCAGTAACCAGGAAAACTTAGAAAAATGTTTAAAAAGAAGAAGTGAGTAACCAGAAAAACTTAGAAAAATGTTTAAAAAGAAGAAATCAGTAACCAGAAAAACTTAGAAAAATGTTTAAAAAGAAGAAATCAGTAACCAGAAAAACTGCGAAAAATGTTTAAAAAGAAGAAATCAGTAACCAGGAAAACTTAGAAAAATGTTTAAAAAGAAGAAATCAGTAACCAGAAAAACTTAGAAAAATGTTTCAAAAGAAGAAGTGAGTAACCAGAAAAACTTAGAAAAATGTTTAAAAAGAAGAAGTGAGTAACCAGAAAAACTTAGAAAAATGTTTAAAAAGAAGAAATCAGTAACCAGAAAAACTTAGAAAAATGTTTAAAAAGAAGAAATCAGTAACCAGAAAAACTGCGAAAAATGTTTAAAAAGAAGAAATCAGTAACCAGGAAAACTTAGAAAAATGTTTAAAAAGAAGAAATCAGTAACCAGAAAAACTGCGAAAAATGTTTAAAAAGAAGAAATCAGTAACCAGAAAAACTTAGAAAAATGTTTAAAAAGAAGAAGTGAGTAACCAGAAAAACTTAGAAAAATGTTTAAAAAGAAGAAATCAGTAACCAGAAAAACGGCGAAAAATGTTTAAAAAGAAGAAATCAGTAACCAGACAAACTGCGAAAAATGTTTAAAAAGAAGAAATCAGTAACCAGAAAAACTTAGAAAAATGTTTAAAAAGAAGAAGTGAGTAACCAGAAAAACTTAGAAAAATGTTTAAAAAGAAGAAATCAGTAACCAGAAAAACTTAGAAAAATGTTTAAAAAGAAGAAATCAGTAACCAGAAAAACTGCGAAAAATGTTTAAAAAGAAGAAATCAGTAACCAGGAAAACTTAGAAAAATGTTTAAAAAGAAGAAATCAGTAACCAGAAAAACTGCGAAAAATGTTTAAAAAGAAGAAATGAGTAACCAGGAAAACTTAGAAAAATGTTTAAAAAGAAGAAGTGAGTAACCAGAAAAACTTAGAAAAATGTTTAAAAAGAAGAAATCAGTAACCAGACAAACTTAGAAAAATGTTTAAAAAGAAGAAATCATTAACCAGACAAACTGCGAAAAATGTTTAAAAAGAAGAAATCAGTAACCAGAAAAACTTAGAAAAATGTTTAAAAAGAAGAAATCAGTAACCAGAAAAACTTAGAAAAATGTTTAAAAAGAAGAAATCAGTAACCAGGAAAACTTAGAAAAATGTTTAAAAAGAAGAAGTGAGTAACCAGAAAAACTTAGAAAAATGTTTAAAAAGAAGAAATCAGTAACCAGAAAAACGGCGAAAAATGTTTAAAAAGAAGAAATCAGTAACCAGACAAACTGCGAAAAATGTTTAAAAAGAAGAAGTCAGTAACCAGAAAAACTTAGAAAAATGTTTAAAAAGAAGAAATGAGTAACCAGAAAAACTTAGAAAAATGTTTAAAAAGAAGAAATCAGTAACCAGAAAAACTTAGAAAAATGTTTAAAAAGAAGAAGTGAGTAACCAGGAAAACTTAGAAAAATGTTTAAAAAGAAGAAATGAGTAACCAGAAAAACTTAGAAAAATGTTTAAAAAGAAGAAATCAGTAACCAGAAAAACTTAGAAAAATGTTTAAAAAGAAGAAATGAGTAACCAGAAAAACTTAGAAAAATGTTTAAAAAGAAGAAATCAGTAACCAGAAAAACGGCGAAAAATGTTTAAAAAGAAGAAATCAGTAACCAGAAAAACTTAGAAAAATGTTTAAAAAGAAGAAGTGAGTAACCAGAAAAACTTAGAAAAATGTTTAAAAAGAAGAAATCAGTAACCAGAAAAACTTAGAAAAATGTTTAAAAAGAAGAAATCAGTAACCAGAAAAACTTAGAAAAATGTTTAAAAAGAAGAAATCAGTAACCAGAAAAACTTAGAAAAATGTTTAAAAAGAAGAAATCAGTAACCAGAAAAACGGCGAAAAATGTTTAAAAAGAAGAAATCAGTAACCAGAAAAACGGCGAAAAATGTTTAAAAAGAAGAAATCAGTAACCAGACAAACTGCGAAAAATGTTTAAAAAGAAGAAATCAGTAACCAGAAAAACTTAGAAAAATGTTTAAAAAGAAGAAATCAGTAACCAGGAAAACTTGGAAAAAAACACTTAGAAAAATTTTCAGCAAAGTGTGAAAAATATTCTAAGTGTCAGCGGAGGAAAATGCTGCAGCATCGGGAAAGATTCGCAAACTTACACCGAACATGTGCTCCGAAGTGCCGGAGGAATTGGGTGAATTGAGCCCGGCAAATGGCCAGCTGTCGTTTTGTGCCTGCAGCCCGAAAACTTTAACTTTGTCTGTCGCGGAAGTCCGGACCGAGAAAAATCCAAACGGTTTTGACCGGACCGAGTTCCAGACCGATGCAGTCAAATTTGGAATTCAGACCCATTCAGTGCCACTTGTAGTTTTTCCGCAGTGAGGTTGGCGGGGTACCCGGAGATATATGGGAACACGATTTTTAGAACAAAATGGCGGCGCGGGACCGTTCTGAAAGGCATCCGAAAAACGGTTCCACGGGCATAGCACTTTAATGACAGGTATGAGTGCATGCCGGAGAGCTCTTGGAAGTCGAATTTTTGACACTTTGTCAATTTTTTGACAGATTTGACAAACTCTTTCTGTCTGTTCTAAGAGTCAGTCAGAGACTTGTGCGGCGGTCTTTTGACACTATTGGAGGGCGGGCAAACCCCACGTTGACTCCGGCCGTCCCTCCACAGGCGCTCGTGTCCAAAATGAAGGCGAGAGACGCGAGTGGCCTGGTTCCCTTGGGTGTTGCCAAGAAGGCTGCGGGCTGACCGTTGCCTGAGCACTCCCTAAAGCCTCTTGTGATGAGAGCAGACCTCGCCTGCCGCACGACCGGCTCTGGGAGTCGTTGGGCCGCTATTTGTGAATAGTCTGGTCCTCCTCTGCCACCCGGACAAGCGCGATGGCTCTGCCGCCCTGCGGTGCTCGTCACCCAGGTTTGGGGAACACGATACTCGTAACAAAAATAAAAGGCGGCTCGGGACCTGCAGGCGAAAGGGGTCCCGTGGTGCTAAGCACGTCGACTTCGGGTCTCGGTGCAAGCCGGAGAGCTCACGGAAGTCTAAAGTTTTCGGCACGTGGTCGAATCTTTTCAAAGGCTTACCCGGCTCTTTCCGTCCATTCTGAGAGTAAGTCAGAGGCCGGTGCGGAGGTCTCTTGACAATCGGAGGGGGTGGTGGCCCTCCGCAGGCGCTCGTGTCGAAAATGAAGGCGAGAGACGCGAGTGGCCTGGTTCCCCTGGGTGTTGCCAGGAAGGCTGCGGGCTGACCCTTGCCTGAGCACTCCCTAAAGCCTCTTGTGATGAGAGCAGACCTCGCGCGCCGCACGACCGGCTCTGGGAGTCGTTGGGCCGCTATCTGTGAATAGTCGGGTCCTCCTCTGCCACCCGGCCAAGTGCGATGGCTCTGCCGCCCTGCGGTGCTCGTCACGCAGGTATGGGGCACACGATGCTCGTAACAGCAAATAAAGGCGGCTCGGGACCTGCAGGCGAAAGGGGTCCCGTGGTGCTTAGCACGTCGACTTCGGGTCTCGGTGCAAGCCGGAGAGCTCACGGAAGTCTAAAGTTTTCGGCACGTGGTCGAATCTTTTGAAAGGCTTACCCGGCTCTTTCCGTCCATTCTGAGAGTCAGTCAGAGGCCGGTGCGGCGGTCTATTGACGAC
>NW_027309981.1:307500-322500 GCF_047496795.1 Chiloscyllium punctatum | reverse complement strand
TAGAATTTTTTCGGGTTGGTATAAATCAGTAACCACCGACACTTAGAATATTTTCGAGTTGGTATAAATCAGTAACCACTGACACTTAGAATATTTTCGACTTGGTATAAATCAGTAACCACTGACACTTAGAATATTTTCGGGTTGGTATAAATCAGTAACCACCGACACTTAGAATATTTTCGAGTTGGTATAAATCAGTAACCACTGACACTTAGAATTTTTTCGAGTTGGTATAAATCAGTAACCACTGACACTTAGAATTTTTTCGGGTCGGTACAAATCAGTAACCACTGACACTTAGAATTTTTTCGGGTTGGTATAAATCAGTAACCACCGACACTTAGAATATTTTCGAGTTGGTATAAATCAGTAACCACCGACACTTAGAATATTTTCGAGTTGGTATAAATCAGTAACCACTGACACTTAGAATATTTTCGGGTTGGTATAAATCAGTAACCACCGACACTTAGAATTTTTTCGGCTCAGTAGAAATCAGTAACCAAGCGCATTTTTGAATTGGTTACTGATTTCTCCGTTCGAGTTGCGGCTGCGGTTGGCTTCAAATAGTGGTGGGGGCTTAATTATCGCCGAGGGGAGCATGTCCCGGTGGTGTGGCCGAGGATGGAGTGCCTTTTGAAGGGGGTGTTTCTGAATTTGGACCCTTTTTGAGTTGCATGGCCGGATGGGTGTGGTTTTGAAGGGTGTGTCTGTCTGGAGTGGCACCGGCGTTGGTGTGAGGCTGAGGGTGGGCGTTCGGTTCCTGGTTAGGGATAGGGAAAGGGTGAGACTTAGCTTTAGTGCTCGTGCCCCCGATTTTGGTAATGTTTGACGTCAATTTTCCAAGGAGGCGAATGCAAGGCTTCAGAGGGACTTTGAGTGTTCGGGGGCGGGGTAGCTCAGCCGGATTTGCCCCGGCGGTTCTGCGGACGGTGTTGACTTCGAGGGCGGACCGGCCCCCGTGTTCAGTCCGAATATCGTGCATTGTTAACGGCGGGAAGTGTTCCAAAAGGGAATGGGATTGAATGTGACTGCTGAAGCCGACTTTGAGACCTGTAACGCGGGTAGCTCAGCCGGATTTGACCCGGCGGTTCTGGCGACGGTCTCGCCTTCGAGGGGGGAGCGTCCCGCGTGTTCAGGCCGAATTTTGTGCATTTCCATCGGCGGGAAGAGGTCCAAACGGGAATGGGATTGAATGTGACTGCTGAAGCCGACATTGAGACCTCTAACGCGGGTAGCTCGGCCGGATTTGACCCGGCGGTTCTGCCGAAGGTCTCACCTTCGAGGGGGGAGCGTCCCGCGTGTTCAGGCCGAATATCGTGCATTGTTAACGGCGGGAAGTGTTCCAAAAGGGAATGGGATTGAATGTGACTGCTGAAGCCGACATTGAGACCTCTAACGCGGGTAGCTCGGCCGGATTTGACCCGGCGGTTCTGGCGACGGTCTCGCCTTCGAGGGGGGAGCGTCCCGCGTGTTCAGGCCGAATTTTGTGCATTTCCATCGGCGGGAAGAGGTCCAAACGGGAATGGGATTGAATGTGACTGCTGAAGCCGACATTGAGACCTCTAACGCGGGTAGCTCGGCCGGATTTGACCCGGCGGTTCTGCCGAAGGTCTCACCTTCGAGGGGGGAGCGTCCCGCGTGTTCAGGCCGAATTTTGTGCATTTCCATCGGCGGGAAGAGGTCCAAACGGGAATGGGATTGAATGTGACTGCTGAAGCCGACATTGAGACCTCTAACGCGGGTAGCTCGGCCGGATTTGACCCGGCGGTTCTGCCGAAGGTCTCACCTTCGAGGGGGGAGCGCCCACCGTGTACAGGCCGATTTTCATGCATTTCCAACCGTGGGAAGGGGTCCGAAAGGGGATGGGGGTGAACGTGACTGCTCAACCCGACTTTGAGACCTGTAACGCGGGTAGCTCAGCCGGATTTGACCCGGCGGTTCTGCCGAAGGTCTCGCCTTCGAGGGGGGAGCGTCCCGCGTGTTCAGGCCGATTTTCATGCATTTCGAACCGTGGGAAGTGGCCCAAAAGGGGATGGGAGTGAATGTGACTGCTCAACCCGACTTTGGCGCTTCCGAGCCGGGTAGCTCAGCCGGGTTTGACCCGGCGGTTCTGCCGACGGTCTCGTCTTCGAGGCGGGTGCCTCCCCCGTGTACAGGCCGATTTTCATGCATTTCGTACCGTGGGAAGTGGTCCAAAAGGGAATGGGGGTGGACGTGACTGCTCATACCGACATCGAGACTTGTAAGCCGTGTAGCTCGGCCGGGTTTGATCCGGCGGGTCTGCCGACGGTCTCGTCTTCGAGAGGGGGGCCTCCCCCGTGTACAGGCCGATTTTCGTGCATTTCCAACGGTGGGAAGAGGTTCAAAAGGGGATGGGGGTGAATGTGACTGCTCAACCCGACTCTGAGGCTTCTAACCCGGGTAGCTCGGCCGGGTTTGACCCGGCGGTTCTGCCGTCGGTCTCGCCTTCGAGAGGGGCGCCTCCCCCGTGTACAGGCCGATTTTCGTGCATTTCAAACCGTGGGAAGCGGTCCAAAAGGGGATGGGAGTGAATGTGACTGCTCATACCGACCTTGGCGCTTCCGACCCGGGTAGCTCGGCCGGGTTTGACCCGGCGGTTCTGCCGACGGCCTCGCCTTCGAGGGGGGAGCGTCCCCCGTGTTCAGGCCGAATTTTGTGCATTTCGAACCGTGGGAAGTTGCCCAAAAGTCGATGGGAGTGAATGTGACTGCTCAACCCGACTTTGGCGCTTCCGAGCCGGGTAGCTCAGCCGGGTTTGACCCGGCGGTTCTGCCGACGGTCTCGCCTTCGAGGGCGGACCCTCCCCCGTGTACAGGCCGGTTTTCGTGCATTTCGAACCGTGGGAAGTGATCCAAAAGGGAATGGGGGTGAACGTGACTGCCCAACCCGGCTTTGAGACTTGTAAGCCGGGTAGCTCAGCCGGGTTGGACCCGGCGGTTCTGCCGACGGTCTCGCCTTCGAGGGCGGACCCTCCCCCGTGTACAGGCCGGTTTTCGTGCATTTCGAACCGTGGGAAGTGATCCAAAAGGGAATGGGGGTGAACGTGACTGCCCAACCCGGCTTTGAGACTTGTAAGCCGGGTAGCTCAGCCGGGTTGGACCCGGCGGTTCTGCCGACGGTCTCGACTTCGAGGCGGGTGCCTCCCCCGTGTACAGGCCGATTTTCATGCATTTGCAACGGTGGGAAGTTGCCCAAAAGTCGATGGGAGTGAATGTGACTGCTCAACCCGACTTCGAGACTTGTAAGCCGGGTAGCTCAGCCGGGTTTGACCCGGCGGTTCTGCCGACGGTCTCGCCTTCGAGGGGGGAGCCTCCCCCGTGTACAGGCCGATTTTCGTGCATTTCCAACGGTGGGAACAGGTTCAAAAGGGGATGGGAGTGAATGTGACTGCTCAACCCGACTTTGGCGCTTCCGAGCCGGGTAGCTCAGCCGGGTTTGACCCGGCGGTTCTGCCGACGGTCTCGTCTTCGAGGCGGGTGCCTCCCCCGTGTACAGGCCGATTTTCATGCATTTCGTACCGTGGGAAGTGGTCCAAAAGGGAATGGGGGTGGACGTGACTGCTCATACCGACATTGAGACTTGTAAGCCGTGTAGCTCGGCCGGGTTTGATCCGGCGGGTCTGCCGACGGTCTCGTCTTCGAGGCGGGTGCCTCCCCCGTGTACAGGCCGATTTTCGTGCATTTCGAACCGTGGGAAGTGGTCCAAAAGGGGATGGGGGTGGACGTGACTGCTCAACCCGACTTTGAGGCTTCTAACCCGGATAGCTCAGCCGGGTTTGACCCGGCGGTTCTGCCGACGGTCTCGTCATCGAGGGGGGAGCCTCCCCCGTGTCCAGGCCGATTTTCGTGCATTTCCAACCGTGGGAAGTGGTCCAAAAGGGAATGGGGGTGGACGTGACTGCTCAACCCGGCTTTGAGACTTGTAAGCCGTGTAGCTCAGCCGGGTTTGACCCGGCGGTTCTGCCGACGGTCCCGCCTTCGAGGGCGGACCCTCCCCCGTGTACAGGCCGATTTTCGTGCATTTCCAACGGTGGGAAGAGGTCCAAAAGGGGATGGGAGTGAACGTGACTGCTCAACCCGACTCTGAGGCTTCTAACCCGGGTAGCTCGGCCGGGTTTGACCCGTCGATTCTGCCGATGGTCTCGTTTTGGAGGGGGGAGCCTCCCCCGTGTTCAGTCCGATTTTCGTGCATTTCGAACCGTGGGAAGTGGCCCAAAAGGGGATGGGAGTGAATGTGACTGCTCATACCGACTTTGGCGCTTCCGAGCCTGGTAGCTCAGCCGGGTTTGATCCGGCGGTTCTGCCGACGGTCTCGTCTTCGAGGCGGCTCCCTCCCCCGTGTACAGGCCGATTTACATGCATTTGCAACGGTGGGAAGTTGCCCAAAAGGGGATGGGAGTGAATGTGACTGCTCAACCCGACTTTGGCGCTTCCGAGCCTGGTAGCTCAGCCGGGTTTGACCCGGCGGTTCTGCCGACGGTCTCGTCTTCGAGGCGGCTCCCTCCCCCGTGTACAGGCCGATTTTCGTGCATTTCGAACCGTGGGAAGTGGTCCAAAAGGGAATGGGGGTGGACGTGACTGCTCAACCCGACTCTGAGGCTTCTAACCCGGGTAGCTCGGCCGGGTTTGACCCGTCGATTCAGCCGACGGTTTCGTTTTGGAGGGGGGAGCCTCCCCCGTATACAGGCCGTTTTGCATGCATTTCGAACCGTGGGAAGTGGTCCAAAAGGGAATGGGGGTGGACGTGACTGCTCAACCCGACTTCGAGACTTGTAAGCCGGGTAGCTCAGCCGGGTTTGATCCGGCGGTTCTGCCGACGGTCTCGTCTTCGAGGCGGGTGCCTCCCCCGTGTACAGGCCGATTTTCATGCATTTCCAACGGTGGGAAGAGGTCCAAAAGGGAATGGGGGTGGACGTGACTGCTCAACCCGACTCTGAGGCTTCTAACCCGGATAGCTCAGCCGGGTTTGACCCGGCGGTTCTGCCGACGGTCTCGCCTTCGAGGGGGGAGCCTCCCCCGTGTACAGGCCGATTTTCGTGCATTTCGAACCGTGGGAAGTGGTCTAAAAGTCGATGGGAGTGAACGTGACTACTCAACCCGACTCTGAGGCTTCTAACCCGGGTAGCTCGGCCGGGTTTGACCCGGCGCTTCTGCCGACGGTCTCGTCTTCGAGGCGGGTGCCTCCCCCGTGTACAGGCCGATTTTCATGCATTTGCAACGGTGGGAAGTGGCCCAAAAGGGGATGGGAGTGAATGTGACTGCTCAACCCGACTCTGAGGCTTCTAACCCGGGTAGCTCGGCCGGGTTTGACCCGGCGGTTCTGCCGAAGGTCTCACCTTCGAGGGGGGAGCGCCCACCGTGTACAGGCCGATTTTCATGCATTTCCAACCGTGGGAAGGGGGCCGAAAGGGGATGGGGGTGAATGTGACTGCTCAACCCGACTTTGAGGCATCTAACCCGGGTAGCTCAGCCGGGTTTGACCCGGCGGTTCTGCCGACGGTCTCGTCTTCGAGGCGGCTCCCTCCCCCGTGTACAGGCCGATTTTCATGCATTTGCAACGGTGGGAAGTGGCCCAAAAGGGGATGGGAGTGAATGTGACTGCTCAACCCGACTTTGGCGCTTCCGAGCCGGGTAGCTCAGCCGGGTTTGACCCGGCGGTTCTGCCGACGGTCTCGTCTTCGAGGCGGGTGCCTCCCCCGTGTACAGGCCGATTTTCATGCATTTCGTACCGTGGGAAGTGGTCCAAAAGGGAATGGGGGTGGACGTGACTGCTCATACCGACATCGAGACTTGTAAGCCGTGTAGCTCGGCCGGGTTTGATCCGGCGGGTCTGCCGACGGTCTCGTCTTCGAGAGGGGGGCCTCCCCCGTGTACAGGCCGATTTTCGTGCATTTCCAACGGTGGGAAGAGGTTCATAAGGGGATGGGGGTGAATGTGACTGCTCAACCCGACTCTGAGACTTGTAAGCCGGGTAGCTCAGCCGGGTTTGTTCCGGCGGGTCTGCCGACGGTCTCGTCTTCGAGAGGGGGGCCTCCCCCGTGTACAGGCCGATTTTCGTGCATTTCCAACGGTGGGAACAGGTTCAAAAGGGGATGGGAGTGAATGTGACTGCTCAACCCGACTCTGAGGCTTCTAACCCGGGTAGCTCGGCCGGGTTTGACCCGGCGGTTCTGCCGTCGGTCTGGCCTTCGAGAGGGGGGCCTCCCCCGTGTACAGGCCGATTTCCGTGCATTTCCAACGGTGGGAAGAGGTTCAAAAGGGGATGGGGGTGAATGCGACTGCTCAACCCGACTCTGAGGCTTCTAACCCGGGTAGCCCGGCCGGGTTTGACCCGGCGGGTCTGCCGACGGTCTCGTCTTCGAGGCGGGTGCCTCCCCCGTATACAGGCCGATTTTCATGCATTTCGAACCGTGGGAAGTGGTCCAAAAGGGAATGGGGGTGGACGTGTCTGCTCATACCGACTTTGAGACTTGTAAGCCGGGTAGCTCAGCCGGGTTTGTTCCGGCGGTTCTGCCGACGGTCTCGTCTTCGAGGCGGGTGCCTCCCCCGTGTACAGGCCGATTTTCGTGCATTTGCAACGGTGGGAAGTTGCCCAAAAGTCGATGGGAGTGAATGTGACTGCTCAACCCGACTCTGAGGCTTCTAACCCGGGTAGCTCGGCCGGGTTTGACCCGGCGGTTCTGCCGACGGTCTCGTCTTCGAGGCGGGTGCCTCCCCCGTGTACAGGCCGATTTTCGTGCATTTCGAACCGTGGGAAGTGGTCTAAAAGTCGATGGGAGTGAACGTGACTGCTCAACCCGACTTTGAGACTTGTAAGCCGGGTAGCTCAGCCAGGTTTGACCCGGCGGTTCTGCCGACGGTCTCGCCTTCGAGGGCGGACCCTCCCCCGTGTACAGGCCGGTTTTCGTGCATTTCGAACCGTGGGAAGTGATCCAAAAGGGAATGGGGGTGAACGTGACTGCCCAACCCGGCTTTGAGACTTGTAAGCCGGGTAGCTCAGCCGGGTTGGACCCGGCGGTTCTGCCGACGGTCTCGACTTCGAGGCGGGTGCCTCCCCCGTGTACAGGCCGATTTTCATGCATTTGCAACGGTGGGAAGTTGCCCAAAAGTCGATGGGAGTGAATGTGACTGCTCAACCCGACTTCGAGACTTGTAAGCCGGGTAGCTCAGCCGGGTTTGACCCGGCGGTTCTGCCGACGGTCTCGCCTTCGAGGGGGGAGCCTCCCCCGTGTACAGGCCGATTTTCGTGCATTTCCAACGGTGGGAACAGGTTCAAAAGGGGATGGGAGTGATTGTGACTGCTCAACCCGACTCTAGGGCTTCTAACCCGGGTAGCCCGGCCGGGTTTGACCCGGCGGTTCTGCCGACGGTCTCGTCTTCGAGGCGGGTGCCTCCCCCGTGTACAGGCCGATTTTCGTGCATTTCGAACCGTGGGAAGTGGTCCAAAAGGGAATGGGGGTGGACGTGTCTGCTCATACCGACTTTGAGACTTGTAAGCCGGGTAGCTCAGCCGGGTTTGATCCGGCGGTTCTGCCGACGGTCTCGCCTTCGAGGGGGGAGCCTCCCCCGTGTTCAGTCCGATTTCCATGCATTTCCAACCGTGGGAAGTTGCCCAAAAGGGGATGGGAGTGAATGTGACTGCTCAACCCGACTTTGGCGCTTCCGAGCCGGGTAGCTCAGCCGGGTTTGACCCGGCGGTTCTGCCGACGGTCTCGTCTTCGAGGCGGGTGCCTCCCCCGTGTACAGGCCGATTTTCATGCATTTGGAACCGTGGGAAGTGGTCCAAAAGGGAATGGGGGTGGACGTGACTGCTCATACCGACTTTGAGACTTGTAAGCCGGGTAGCTCAGCCGGGTTTGACCCGGCGGTTCTGCCGACGGTCTCGCCTTCGAGGGGGGAGCCTCCCCCGTGTTCAGTCCGATTTTCGTGCATTTCCCACGGTGGGAAATGGTATCTTTCATTACGGGGACAAGGGTCTGAAGCGGTGAAGTCAGTAACCGGCATAGTTAAGGAAAGGGTTCGAATTTTCTCAACAGTACGAAAAAAGTGAGCAGGGAAGCTAGAGAAGGTGTCAGTGAGTCCCAAACGAGTGAACCGCAAAACTTAGGGAAATGCCCGAAAGCGTTTTAAAGGGTGAAATCGGGAACGAGGAAATGATGGGAAAGTGCCTGAAAGTGCTAAATGAGTAAACAGAAAAACGAAGAAAAATGTTTGAAAAGAAGAAGTGAGTAACCAGGAAAACTTAGAAAAATGTTCAAAACGAAGAAATCAGTAACCAGGAAAACTTAGAAAAATGATCAAAAAGAAGAAATGAGTAACCAGGAAAACTTAGAAAAATGTTTAAAAAGAAGAAATCAGTAACCAGAAAAACTGCGAAAAATGTTTAAAAAGAAGAAATGAGTAACCAGAAAAACTTAGAAAAATGTTTAAAAAGAAGAAATCAGTAACCAGGAAAACTTAGAAAAATGTTTAAAAAGAAGAAATCAGTAACCAGGAAAACTTAGAAAAATGTTTAAAAAGAAGAAATCAGTAACCAGGAAAACTTAGAAAAATGTTATAAAAGAAGAAGTGAGTAACCAGAAAAACTTAGAAAAATGTTTAAAAAGAAGAAATCAGTAACCAGAAAAACTTAGAAAAATGTTTAAAAAGAAGAAATCAGTAACCAGAAAAACTGCGAAAAATGTTTAAAAAGAAGAAATCAGTAACCAGGAAAACTTAGAAAAATGTTTAAAAAGAAGAAATCAGTAACCAGAAAAACTTAGAAAAATGTTTCAAAAGAAGAAGTGAGTAACCAGAAAAACTTAGAAAAATGTTTAAAAAGAAGAAGTGAGTAACCAGAAAAACTTAGAAAAATGTTTAAAAAGAAGAAATCAGTAACCAGGAAAACTTAGAAAAATGTTTAAAAAGAAGAAGTGAGTAACCAGAAAAACTTAGAAAAATGTTTAAAAAGAAGAAATCAGTAACCAGAAAAACTTAGAAAAATGTTTAAAAAGAAGAAATCAGTAACCAGAAAAACTGCGAAAAATGTTTAAAAAGAAGAAATCAGTAACCAGGAAAACTTAGAAAAATGTTTAAAAAGAAGAAATCAGTAACCAGAAAAACTTAGAAAAATGTTTCAAAAGAAGAAGTGAGTAACCAGAAAAACTTAGAAAAATGTTTAAAAAGAAGAAGTGAGTAACCAGAAAAACTTAGAAAAATGTTTAAAAAGAAGAAATCAGTAACCAGAAAAACTTAGAAAAATGTTTAAAAAGAAGAAATCAGTAACCAGAAAAACTGCGAAAAATGTTTAAAAAGAAGAAATCAGTAACCAGGAAAACTGCGAAAAATGTTTAAAAAGAAGAAATCAGTAACCAGAAAAACTGCGAAAAATGTTTAAAAAGAAGAAATCAGTAACCAGAAAAACTTAGAAAAATGTTTAAAAAGAAGAAGTGAGTAACCAGAAAAACTTAGAAAAATGTTTAAAAAGAAGAAATCAGTAACCAGAAAAACGGCGAAAAATGTTTAAAAAGAAGAAATCAGTAACCAGACAAACTGCGAAAAATGTTTAAAAAGAAGAAATCAGTAACCAGAAAAACTTAGAAAAATGTTTAAAAAGAAGAAATCAGTAACCAGAAAAACTTAGAAAAATGTTTCAAAAGAAGAAGTGAGTAACCAGAAAAACTTAGAAAAATGTTTAAAAAGAAGAAGTGAGTAACCAGAAAAACTTAGAAAAATGTTTAAAAAGAAGAAATCAGTAACCAGAAAAACTTAGAAAAATGTTTAAAAAGAAGAAATCAGTAACCAGAAAAACTGCGAAAAATGTTTAAAAAGAAGAAATCAGTAACCAGGAAAACTTAGAAAAATGTTTAAAAAGAAGAAATCAGTAACCAGAAAAACTGCGAAAAATGTTTAAAAAGAAGAAATGAGTAACCAGGAAAACTTAGAAAAATGTTTAAAAAGAAGAAGTGAGTAACCAGAAAAACTTAGAAAAATGTTTAAAAAGAAGAAATCAGTAACCAGACAAACTTAGAAAAATGTTTAAAAAGAAGAAATCATTAACCAGACAAACTGCGAAAAATGTTTAAAAAGAAGAAATCAGTAACCAGAAAAACTTAGAAAAATGTTTAAAAAGAAGAAATCAGTAACCAGAAAAACTTAGAAAAATGTTTAAAAAGAAGAAATCAGTAACCAGGAAAACTTAGAAAAATGTTTAAAAAGAAGAAGTGAGTAACCAGAAAAACTTAGAAAAATGTTTAAAAAGAAGAAATCAGTAACCAGAAAAACGGCGAAAAATGTTTAAAAAGAAGAAATCAGTAACCAGACAAACTGCGAAAAATGTTTAAAAAGAAGAAGTCAGTAACCAGAAAAACTTAGAAAAATGTTTAAAAAGAAGAAATGAGTAACCAGAAAAACTTAGAAAAATGTTTAAAAAGAAGAAATCAGTAACCAGAAAAACTTAGAAAAATGTTTAAAAAGAAGAAGTGAGTAACCAGGAAAACTTAGAAAAATGTTTAAAAAGAAGAAATGAGTAACCAGAAAAACTTAGAAAAATGTTTAAAAAGAAGAAATCAGTAACCAGAAAAACTTAGAAAAATGTTTAAAAAGAAGAAATGAGTAACCAGAAAAACTTAGAAAAATGTTTAAAAAGAAGAAATCAGTAACCAGAAAAACGGCGAAAAATGTTTAAAAAGAAGAAATCAGTAACCAGAAAAACTTAGAAAAATGTTTAAAAAGAAGAAGTGAGTAACCAGAAAAACTTAGAAAAATGTTTAAAAAGAAGAAATCAGTAACCAGAAAAACTTAGAAAAATGTTTAAAAAGAAGAAATCAGTAACCAGAAAAACTTAGAAAAATGTTTAAAAAGAAGAAATCAGTAACCAGAAAAACTTAGAAAAATGTTTAAAAAGAAGAAATCAGTAACCAGAAAAACGGCGAAAAATGTTTAAAAAGAAGAAATCAGTAACCAGAAAAACGGCGAAAAATGTTTAAAAAGAAGAAATCAGTAACCAGACAAACTGCGAAAAATGTTTAAAAAGAAGAAATCAGTAACCAGAAAAACTTAGAAAAATGTTTAAAAAGAAGAAATCAGTAACCAGGAAAACTTGGAAAAAAACACTTAGAAAAATTTTCAGCAAAGTGTGAAAAATATTCTAAGTGTCAGCGGAGGAAAATGCTGCAGCATCGGGAAAGATTCGCAAACTTACACCGAACATGTGCTCCGAAGTGCCGGAGGAATTGGGTGAATTGAGCCCGGCAAATGGCCAGCTGTCGTTTTGTGCCTGCAGCCCGAAAACTTTAACTTTGTCTGTCGCGGAAGTCCGGACCGAGAAAAATCCAAACGGTTTTGACCGGACCGAGTTCCAGACCGATGCAGTCAAATTTGGAATTCAGACCCATTCAGTGCCACTTGTAGTTTTTCCGCAGTGAGGTTGGCGGGGTACCCGGAGATATATGGGAACACGATTTTTAGAACAAAATGGCGGCGCGGGACCGTTCTGAAAGGCATCCGAAAAACGGTTCCACGGGCATAGCACTTTAATGACAGGTATGAGTGCATGCCGGAGAGCTCTTGGAAGTCGAATTTTTGACACTTTGTCAATTTTTTGACAGATTTGACAAACTCTTTCTGTCTGTTCTAAGAGTCAGTCAGAGACTTGTGCGGCGGTCTTTTGACACTATTGGAGGGCGGGCAAACCCCACGTTGACTCCGGCCGTCCCTCCACAGGCGCTCGTGTCCAAAATGAAGGCGAGAGACGCGAGTGGCCTGGTTCCCTTGGGTGTTGCCAAGAAGGCTGCGGGCTGACCGTTGCCTGAGCACTCCCTAAAGCCTCTTGTGATGAGAGCAGACCTCGCCTGCCGCACGACCGGCTCTGGGAGTCGTTGGGCCGCTATTTGTGAATAGTCTGGTCCTCCTCTGCCACCCGGACAAGCGCGATGGCTCTGCCGCCCTGCGGTGCTCGTCACCCAGGTTTGGGGAACACGATACTCGTAACAAAAATAAAAGGCGGCTCGGGACCTGCAGGCGAAAGGGGTCCCGTGGTGCTAAGCACGTCGACTTCGGGTCTCGGTGCAAGCCGGAGAGCTCACGGAAGTCTAAAGTTTTCGGCACGTGGTCGAATCTTTTCAAAGGCTTACCCGGCTCTTTCCGTCCATTCTGAGAGTAAGTCAGAGGCCGGTGCGGAGGTCTCTTGACAATCGGAGGGGGTGGTGGCCCTCCGCAGGCGCTCGTGTCGAAAATGAAGGCGAGAGACGCGAGTGGCCTGGTTCCCCTGGGTGTTGCCAGGAAGGCTGCGGGCTGACCCTTGCCTGAGCACTCCCTAAAGCCTCTTGTGATGAGAGCAGACCTCGCGCGCCGCACGACCGGCTCTGGGAGTCGTTGGGCCGCTATCTGTGAATAGTCGGGTCCTCCTCTGCCACCCGGCCAAGTGCGATGGCTCTGCCGCCCTGCGGTGCTCGTCACGCAGGTATGGGGCACACGATGCTCGTAACAGCAAATAAAGGCGGCTCGGGACCTGCAGGCGAAAGGGGTCCCGTGGTGCTTAGCACGTCGACTTCGGGTCTCGGTGCAAGCCGGAGAGCTCACGGAAGTCTAAAGTTTTCGGCACGTGGTCGAATCTTTTGAAAGGCTTACCCGGCTCTTTCCGTCCATTCTGAGAGTCAGTCAGAGGCCGGTGCGGCGGTCTATTGACGACCGGAGGCTCCCATGGGTGTTGCGATGAGGGTGGAGGGCACAGAACCTTGCCTTAGCACTCCCTAATAAAGCCTCTTGTGAAGAGAGCAGACCTCGCGCGCCGCACGACCGGCTCTGGGAGTCGTTGGGCCGCTATCTGTGAATAGTCGGGTCCTCCTCTGCCACCCGGCCAAGTGCGATGGCTCTGCCGCCCTGCGGTGCTCGTCACGCAGGTATGGGGCACACGATGCTCGTAACAGCAAATAAAGGCGGCTCGGGACCTGCAGGCGAAAGGGGTCCCGTGGTGCTTCGCACGTCGACTTCGGGTCTCGGTGCAAGCCGGAGAGCTCACGGAAGTCTAAAGTTTTCGGCACGTGGTCGAATCTTTTGAAAGGCTTACCCGGCTCTTTCCGTCCATTCTGAGAGTCAGTCAGAGGCCGGTGCGGCGGTCTATTGACGACCGGAGGCTCCCATGGGTGTTGCGATGAGGGTGGAGGGCACAGAACCTTGCCTTAGCACTCCCTAATAAAGCCTCTTGTGAAGAGAGCAGACCTCGCGCGCCGCACGACCGGCTCTGGGAGTCGTTGGGCCGCTATCTGTGAATAGTCGGGTCCTCCTCTGCCACCCGGCCAAGTGCGATGGCTCTGCCGCCCTGCGGTGCTCGTCACGCAGGTATGGGGCACACGATGCTCGTAACAGCAAATAAAGGCGGCTCGGGACCTGCAGGCGAAAGGGGTCCCGTGGTGCTTCGCACGTCGACTTCGGGTCTCGGTGCAAGCCGGAGAGCTCACGGAAGTCTAAAGTTTTCGGCACGTGGTCGAATCTTTTGAAAGGCTTACCCGGCTCTTTCCGTCCATTCTGAGAGTCAGTCAGAGGCCGGTGCGGCGGTCTATTGACGACCGGAGGCTCCCATGGGTGTTGCGATGAGGGTGGAGGGCACAGAACCTTGCCTTAGCACTCCCTAATAAAGCCTCTTGTGAAGAGAGCAGACCTCGCGCGCCGCACGACCGGCTCTGGGAGTCGTTGGGCCGCTATCTGTGAATAGTCGGGTCCTCCTCTGCCACCCGGCCAAGTGCGATGGCTCTGCCGCCCTGCGGTGCTCGTCACGCAGGTATGGGGCACACGATGCTCGTAACAGCAAATAAAGGCGGCTCGGGACCTGCAGGCGAAAGGGGTCCCGTGGTGCTTCGCACGTCGACTTCGGGTCTCGGTGCAAGCCGGAGAGCTCACGGAAGTCTAAAGTTTTCGGCACGTGGTCGAATCTTTTGAAAGGCTTACCCGGCTCTTTCCGTCCATTCTGAGAGTCAGTCAGAGGCCGGTGCGGCGGTCTATTGACGACCGGAGGCTCCCATGGGTGTTGCGATGAGGGTGGAGGGCACAGAACCTTGCCTTAGCACTCCCTAATAAAGCCTCTTGTGAAGAGAGCAGACCTCGCGCGCCGCACGACCGGCTCTGGGAGTCGTTGGGCCGCTATCTGTGAATAGTCGGGTCCTCCTCTGCCACCCGGCCAAGTGCGATGGCTCTGCCGCCCTGCGGTGCTCGTCACGCAGGTATGGGGCACACGATGCTCGTAACAGCAAATAAAGGCGGCTCGGGACCTGCAGGCGAAAGGGGTCCCGTGGTGCTTAGCACGTCGACTTCGGGTCTCGGTGCAAGCCGGAGAGCTCACGGAAGTCTAAAGTTTTCGGCACGTGGTCGAATCTTTTGAAAGGCTTACCCGGCTCTTTCCGTCCATTCTGAGAGTCAGTCAGAGGCCGGTGCGGCGGTCTATTGACGACCGGAGGCTCCCATGGGTGTTGCGATGAGGGTGGAGGGCACAGAACCTTGCCTTAGCACTCCCTAATAAAGCCTCTTGTGAAGAGAGCAGACCTCGCGCGCCGCACGACCGGCTCTGGGAGTCGTTGGGCCGCTATCTGTGAATAGTCGGGTCCTCCTCTGCCACCCGGCCAAGTGCGATGGCTCTGCCGCCCTGCGGTGCTCGTCACGCAGGTATGGGGCACACGATGCTCGTAACAGCAAATAAAGGCGGCTCGGGACCTGCAGGCGAAAGGGGTCCCGTGGTGCTTAGCACGTCGACTTCGGGTCTCGGTGCAAGCCGGAGAGCTCACGGAAGTCTAAAGTTTTCGGCACGTGGTCGAATCTTTTGAAAGGCTTACCCGGCTCTTTCCGTCCATTCTGAGAGTCAGTCAGAGGCCGGTGCGGCGGTCTATTGACGACCGGAGGCTCCCATGGGTGTTGCGATGAGGGTGGAGGGCACAGAACCTTGCCTTAGCACTCCCTAATAAAGCCTCTTGTGAAGAGAGCAGACCTCGCGCGCCGCACGACC
>NW_027309981.1:300000-302500 GCF_047496795.1 Chiloscyllium punctatum | reverse complement strand
TTCCACCGTCTCGTCAGTAGTGCCGACCGGTCTGTGATCGACGAGGGGAGCCACACCAGGTCCGGCCCTGCTGCTTGGCGGCACCGCGTCGTCGGGAGCTCGCGACAGACGGAGGGTTTCGGTGTACTCTCCAGCCACGGGAAACGAAGCCGGTGATGCAGGCGCCGGTCTTTCGCTCCCAAATCGGCTGGGTTTACATCGTTGCTATCTAGTCACGCTCCCTTCAAACCCGACGGGGTACCTATTCCCCTCACCCGTCTGTGCGTATACAGCCTCTTTGCACTTGCGGGATGGGGGTGGTGGTTTAAAGACTCTCGAGTTGCCGCCCGTCGGTCTCCGAGCTCCGTGCAGTAGTGATCCCCAGCGAACTGCCAGCAGGGCGAACGAGCGATCCCGCTCTCGGTCGGGGCGCCTGGCGTCGATCGGTGGTCGGTGGCTTGCGGGCAAGCTGCGCTGTGAGTGTGGGAACGAGTATGACGAGCCGTTGCCGCGACTCCCAGTCCACCTCGGCGGTGGCTGGGCCGGGCGGGCGTCTGCTCGGGCGAGTGCCGCCCCCGCCTCCTCGCAGGAAGTCCGCTCGCCGACACGCCGCCACGTGCACGCGTCAGTGACGCTGCCGAACCGATGGCCGGTGCCCGTTCCCGCCTCTGCTTTTCCTAGGGCAAAGCTGCTGCACGCCTCGTGATACTAGGCGGGCGACATGGTGGCGGTGATCCTGCCTCCGTCGCTGCGGTGCGTTGGGGCACGCATCGCCTCTTGGGCGCCCTGTCCTCCTCCCCCCAATAGACGTATGTTTCTGCGGGCCGCACCAGGATGGTGTCCCCATCGCTTCACGCCACCCTGCTCCGCCCGCACGCCGGCGTGCAGGTGGCTGTAGCTCAAGGTGGGGAGCGTATGTGCGGTCCGGGTCGCTTTCCTCTGGCGAGGGAGAGACCTAAAACAAACTCAGACAACTCTTGACGGTGGATCACTCGGCTCGTGCGTCGATGACGAACGCAGCTAGCTGCGAGAATTAATGTGAATTGCAGGACACATTGATCATCGACACTTTGAACGCACTTTGCGGCCCCGGGTTCTTCCCGGGGCCACGCCTGTCTGAGGGTCGTTTGGCAATCAATCGCACTCGCCTTGGCTGGCGAGAGCGCGGCTGGGGTGTCGCAGAGGACCCGTCCTCTTTGTCCCCCTAAGTTCAGACTCCGGAGCCCTCCGGCGTCGGAGCGCTTGGCCTTTCCCCCCCACCCTGCACATTCCGTTCGTCAGGCTCGACGCCATCCCCCCGCCGGGGAGCGCGGCCTGGCGTCCGTCTGTGTCGTGGCAGTGGGGCCAGCACGGCTGTCACCGGTCCCAGAATGGCTGTCGGTGGTTCACACTGTGTGTGTGTGCCAACCCTCCTGGTCTCTGGGACACGGAGCTGCCACGAAGTGTTGAGCCTCCAGTGGGGGGTCTGCCTAAGCTCTGCACGTCCGCATTGGGTCCGTCTCTCGGTTGGCTGGCAGTGGAAAGAGTGAAGGGAGCCGCGGAGGTCCGGTGCTGGTGCGCCGCCGGCCTGACCGTGGAGCTCGCCGGTTTGACACGCTGACCCGACTCGATGGTTGATCGATTGAGAGTGCTGGGAGCTGCAGGCCGCCCGCTGCTGCAGCCGCCCGTCTCGTGGTTCGTCCTCGGCCTTAAGTGGCCGGCGGGGCGTCTGATCCTGTCTCCCCTGCTGGCGCCGAGTGCCTGGCCGAGGGAGGAGGTTTTCGTCGAACGCTGTGACTTGGACGGTCGCACGCGCGTGGATCGCTGGCTCTTGGCTCTCCCGTTCAGTCCGCACGTTTTCCGCTCCGTCCTGCCACCGGTCTCGGGAGGTACGGAGGGGTTGGCGGGCGTGGTGTGTGCTCCGTCACCGTGCAGGCACACCTACCACGCCGTCGGCCGACCCCCGCACGGTCCTCCTGGCCATCGGGAGGACGGCGGAACGTCGGGCTGTCGGGGGCCAAGTCGCCAGAAGGCCACCGCTGTGTCTTCCGTACCCTGTCACCGTCGGCGTGCCTTCCTCAACTCGTCCGGCTCGGGGCCGCTGGGTTCAGGAGCGGCGTCGCCCGCCGGCCCCACTGAAGGCCGTGCCGTTCCGCGGCTGGCGATCGATGTGCGTGGCGTGCCTGCGCGACCGTTCGCCACTTGAGCCTCGGCACTCCTCTCTCCCTCTCTCTGACCGTCGGGCAGTCTCTGTCTGCTGGTGCCTCGCACGTCCCGGGCGGCGGGTCGTCACCCCCGCGACCGGGCCTCCGGCAAGGCAGGAATCAGGCTGACCCTTCCGCTCGAGTAAGCAGCCGGCACTTCCGAGTTTCGCCTCCCGCCGTGGACGGGGGAGGGTCTCCGGTCCCGTGGAATTGCGCCGAGCACGTCCCCGCGCGTGGACGCGGCGGCGCTGGAGGCGGCAGGGGCGGCCACTCGTCGACACCATCGCTGGCCAAGGGTGGTGAGCGACGTGCGGGTGGCTGGCTCTCTGACCGTCGCG
>NW_027309981.1:277500-290000 GCF_047496795.1 Chiloscyllium punctatum | reverse complement strand
GCTCGTGCCCCCGATTTTGGTAATGTTTGACGTCAATTTTCCAAGGAGGCGAATGCAAGGCTTCAGAGGGACTTTGAGTGTTCGGGGGCGGGGTAGCTCAGCCGGATTTGCCCCGGCGGTTCTGCGGACGGTGTTGACTTCGAGGGCGGACCGGCCCCCGTGTTCAGTCCGAATATCGTGCATTGTTAACGGCGGGAAGTGTTCCAAAAGGGAATGGGATTGAATGTGACTGCTGAAGCCGACTTTGAGACCTGTAACGCGGGTAGCTCAGCCGGATTTGACCCGGCGGTTCTGGCGACGGTCTCGCCTTCGAGGGGGGAGCGCCCCGCGTGTTCAGGCCGAATTTTGTGCATTTCCATCGGCGGGAAGAGGTCCAAACGGGAATGGGATTGAATGTGACTGCTGAAGCCGACATTGAGACCTCTAACGCGGGTAGCTCGGCCGGATTTGACCCGGCGGTTCTGCCGAAGGTCTCACCTTCGAGGGGGGAGCGTCCCGCGTGTTCAGGCCGAATATCGTGCATTGTTAACGGCGGGAAGTGTTCCAAAAGGGAATGGGATTGAATGTGACTGCTGAAGCCGACATTGAGACCTCTAACGCGGGTAGCTCGGCCGGATTTGACCCGGCGGTTCTGGCGACGGTCTCGCCTTCGAGGGGGGAGCGTCCCGCGTGTTCAGGCCGAATTTTGTGCATTTCCATCGGCGGGAAGAGGTCCAAACGGGAATGGGACTGAATGTGACTGCTGAAGCCGACATTGAGACCTCTAACGCGGGTAGCTCGGCCGGATTTGACCCGGCGGTTCTGCCGAAGGTCTCACCTTCGAGGGGGGAGCGTCCCGCGTGTTCAGGCCGAATTTTGTGCATTTCCATCGGCGGGAAGAGGTCCAAACGGGAATGGGACTGAATGTGACTGCTGAAGCCGACATTGAGACCTCTAACGCGGGTAGCTCGGCCGGATTTGACCCGGCGGTCCTGCCGAAGGTCTCACCTTCGAGGGGGGAGCGCCCACCGTGTACAGGCCGATTTTCATGCATTTCCAACCGTGGGAAGGGGTCCGAAAGGGGATGGGGGTGAACGTGACTGCTGAAGCCGACATTGAGACCTCTAACGCGGGTAGCTCGGCCGGATTTGACCCGGCGGTTCTGCCGAAGGTCTCACCTTCGAGGGGGGAGCGTCCCGCGTGTTCAGGCCGAATTTTGTGCATTTCCATCGGCGGGAAGAGGTCCAAACGGGAATGGGATTGAATGTGACTGCTGAAGCCGACATTGAGACCTCTAACGCGGGTAGCTCGGCCGGATTTGACCCGGCGGTTCTGCCGAAGGTCTCACCTTCGAGGGGGGAGCGCCCACCGTGTACAGGCCGATTTTCATGCATTTCCAACCGTGGGAAGGGGTCCGAAAGGGGATGGGGGTGAACGTGACTGCTCAACCCGACTTTGAGACCTGTAACGCGGGTAGCTCAGCCGGATTTGACCCGGCGGTTCTGGCGACGGTCTCGCCTTCGAGGGGGGAGCGCCCCGCGTGTTCAGGCCGAATTTTGTGCATTTCCATCGGCGGGAAGAGGTCCAAACGGGAATGGGATTGAATGTGACTGCTGAAGCCGACATTGAGACCTCTAACGCGGGTAGCTCGGCAGGATTTGACCCGGCGGTTCTGCCGAAGGTCTCACCTTCGAGGGGGGAGCGCCCACCGTGTACAGGCCGATTTTCATGCATTTCCAACCGTGGGAAGGGGGCCGAAAGGGGATGGGGGTGAATGTGACTGCTCAACCCGACTTTGAGGCATCTAACCCGGGTAGCTCAGCCGGGTTTGACCCGGCGGTTCTGCCGACTGCCTCGCCTTCGAGGGGGGAGCGTCCCCCGTGTACAGGCCGATTTTCATGCATTTCGAACCGTGGGAAGTGGCCCAAAAGGGGATGGGGGTGAATGTGACTGCTCAACCCGACTTTGGCGCTTCCGAGCCGGGTAGCTCAGCCGGGTTTGACCCGGCGGTTCTGCCGACGGTCTCGTCTTCGAGGCGGGTGCCTCCCCCGTGTACAGGCCGATTTTCATGCATTTCGTACCGTGGGAAGTGGTCCAAAAGGGAATGGGGGTGGACGTGACTGCTCATACCGACATCGAGACTTGTAAGCCGTGTAGCTCGGCCGGGTTTGATCCGGCGGGTCTGCCGACGGTCTCGTCTTCGAGAGGGGGGCCTCCCCCGTGTACAGGCCGATTTTCGTGCATTTCCAACGGTGGGAAGAGGTTCAAAAGGGGATGGGGGTGAATGTGACTGCTCAACCCGACTCTGAGGCTTCTAACCCGGGTAGCTCGGCCGGGTTTGACCCGGCGGTTCTGCCGTCGGTCTCGCCTTCGAGAGGGGCGCCTCCCCCGTGTACAGGCCGATTTTCGTGCATTTCCAACGGTGGGAAGAGGTTCAAAAGGGGATGGGGGTGAATGTGACTGCTCAACCCGACTCTGAGGCTTCTAACCCGGGTAGCCCGGCCGGGTTTGACCCGGCGGTTCTGCCGTCGGTCTCGCCTTCGAGGGCGGAGCCTCCCCCGTGTACAGGCCGATTTTCGTGCATTTCAAACCGTGGGAAGCGGTCCAAAAGGGGATGGGAGTGAATGTGACTGCTCATACCGACCTTGGCGCTTCCGACCCGGGTAGCTCAGCCGGGTTTGACCCGGCGGTTCTGCCGACGGTCTCGCCTTCGAGGGGGGAGCGTCCCCCGTGTTCAGGCCGAATTTTGTGCATTTCGAACCGTGGGAAGTTGCCCAAAAGTCGATGGGAGTGAATGTGACTGCTCAACCCGACTTTGGCGCTTCCGAGCCGGGTAGCTCAGCCGGGTTTGACCCGGCGGTTCTGCCGACGGTTTCGTCTTCGAGGCGGGTGCCTCCCCCGTGTACAGGCCGATTTTCATGCATTTCGTACCGTGGGAAGTGGTCCAAAATGGAATAGGGGTGGACGTGACTGCTCATACCGACATTGAGACTTGTAAGCCGTGTAGCTCGGCCGGGTTTGATCCGGCGGGTCTGCCGACGGTCTCGTCTTCGAGGCGGGTGCCTCCCCCGTGTACAGGCCGATTTTCGTGCATTTCGAACCGTGGGAAGTGGTCCAAAAGGGGATGGGGGTGGACGTGACTGCTCAACCCGACTTTGAGGCTTCTAACCCGGATAGCTCGGCCGGGTTTGACCCGGCGGTTCTGCCGACGGTCTCGTCATCGAGGGGGGAGCCTCCCCCGTGTCCAGGCCGATTTTCGTGCATTTCCAACCGTGGGAAGTGGTCCAAAAGGGAATGGGGGTGGACGTGACTGCTCAACCCGGCTTTGAGACTTGTAAGCCGGGTAGCTCAGCCGGGTTTGACCCGGCGGTTCTGCCGACGGTCCCGCCTTCGAGGGCGGACCCTCCCCCGTGTACAGGCCGATTTTCGTGCATTTCCAACGGTGGGAAGAGGTCCAAAAGGGGATGGGAGTGAACGTGACTGCTCAACCCGACTCTGAGGCTTCTAACCCGGGTAGCTCGGCCGGGTTTGACCCGTCGATTCTGCCGATGGTCTCGTTTTGGAGGGGGGAGCCTCCCCCGTGTTCAGTCCGATTTTCGTGCATTTCGAACCGTGGGAAGTGGCCCAAAAGGGGATGGGAGTGAATGTGACTGCTCATACCGACTTTGGCGCTTCCGAGCCTGGTAGCTCAGCCGGGTTTGATCCAGCGGTTCTGCGGACGGTCTCGTCTTCGAGGCGGCTCCCTCCCCCGTGTACAGGCCGATTTTCATGCATTTGCAACGGTGGGAAGTTGCCCAAAAGGGGATGGGAGTGAATGTGACTGCTCAACCCGACTTCGAGACTTGTAAGCCGGGTAGCTCAGCCGGGTTTGACCCGGCGGTTCTGCCGACGGTCTCGCCTTCGAGGGGGGAGCCTCCCCCGTGTACAGGCCGATTTCCGTGCATTTCCAACGGTGGGAAGAGGTTCAAAAGGGGATGGGAGTGAATGTGACTGCTCAACCCGACTCTGAGGCTTCTAACCCGGGTAGCTCGGCCGGGTTTGATCCGGCGGTTCTGCCGACGGTCTCGTCTTCGAGGCCGGTGCCTCCCCCGTGTACAGGCCGATTTTCGTGCATTTCCAACGGTGGGAAGAGGTTCAAAAGGGGATGGGGGTGAATGTGACTGCTCAACCCGACTCTGAGGCTTCTAACCCGGGTAGCTCGGCCGGGTTTGATCCGGCGGTTCTGCCGACGGTCTCGTCTTCGAGGCCGGTGCCTCCCCCGTGTACAGGCCGATTTTCGTGCATTTCCAACGGTGGGAAGTGGTCCAAAAGGGAATGGGGGTGGACGTGTCTGCTCATACCGACTTTGAGACTTGTAAGCCGGGTAGCTCAGCCGGGTTTGTTCCGGCGGTTCTGCCGACGGTCTCGTCATCGAGGGGGGAGCCTCCCCCGTGTCCAGGCCGATTTTCATGCATTTCCAACCGTGGGAAGTGGTCCAAAAGGGAATGGGGGTGAATGTGACTGCTCATACCGACTTTGAGACTTTTAAGCCGGGTAGCTCAGCCGGGTTTGACCCGGCGGTTCTGCCGACGGTCTCGCCTTCGAGGGGGGAGCGTCCCCCGTGTTCAGGCCGAATTTTGTGCATTTCGAACCGTGGGAAGTTGCCCAAAAGTCGATGGGAGTGAATGTGACTGCTCAACCCGACTTTGAGACTTGTAAGCCGGGTAGCTCAGCCGGGTTTGACCCGGCGGTTCTGCCGACGGTCTCGTCTTCGAGGCGGGTGCCTCCCCCGTGTACAGGCCGATTTTCATGCATTTCGTACCGTGGGAAGCGGTCCAAAAGGGGATGGGAGTGAACGTGACTGCTCATACCGACTTTGGCGCTTCCGAGCCGGGTAGCTCAGCCGGGTTTGACCCGGCGGGTCTGCCGACGGTCTCGCCTTCGAGGGGGGAGCGTCCCCCGTGTTCAGGCCGAATCTTGTGCATTTCGAACCGTGGGAAGTTGCCCAAAAGTCGATGGGAGTGAATGTGACTGCTCAACCCGACTTTGAGACTTGTAAGCCGGGTAGCTCAGCCGGGTTTGACCCGGCGGTTCTGCCGACGGTCTCGTCTTCGAGGCGGATGCCACCCCCGTGTACAGGCCGATTTTCGTGCATTTCCAACCGTGGGAAGTGGTCTAAAAGTCGATGGGAGTGAACGTGACTGCTCAACCCGACTCTGAGGCTTCTAACCCGGGTAGCTCGGCCGGGTTTGAACCGGCGGTTCTGCCGACGGTCTCGTCTTCGAGGCGGGTGCCTCCCCCGTGTACAGGCCGATTTTCGTGCATTTCGAACCGTGGGAAGTGGTCTAAAAGTCGATGGGAGTGAACGTGACTGCTCAACCCGACTTTGAGACTTGTAAGCCGGGTAGCTCAGCCAGGTTTGACCCGGCGGTTCTGCCGACGGTCTCGCCTTCGAGGGCGGACCCTCCCCCGTGTACAGGCCGGTTTTCGTGCATTTCGAACCGTGGGAAGTGATCCAAAAGGGAATGGGGGTGAACGTGACTGCCCAACCCGGCTTTGAGACTTGTAAGCCGGGTAGCTCAGCCGGGTTGGACCCGGCGGTTCTGCCGACGGTCTCGACTTCGAGGCGGGTGCCTCCCCCGTGTACAGGCCGATTTTCATGCATTTGCAACGGTGGGAAGTTGCCCAAAAGTCGATGGGAGTGAATGTGACTGCTCAACCCGACTTCGAGACTTGTAAGCCGGGTAGCTCAGCCGGGTTTGACCCGGCGGTTCTGCCGACGGTCTCGCCTTCGAGGGGGGAGCCTCCCCCGTGTACAGGCCGATTTTCGTGCATTTCCAACGGTGGGAAGAGGTTCAAAAGGGGATGGGGGTGAATGTGACTGCTCAACCCGACTCTGAGGCTTCTAACCCGGGTAGCCCGGCCGGGTTTGACCCGGCGGTTCTGCCGTCGGTCTCGCCTTCGAGGGCGGAGCCTCCCCCGTGTACAGGCCGATTTTCGTGCATTTCAAACCGTGGGAAGCGGTCCAAAAGGGGATGGGAGTGAATGTGACTGCTCATACCGACCTTGGCGCTTCCGACCCGGGTAGCTCAGCCGGGTTTGACCCGGCGGTTCTGCCGACGGTCTCGCCTTCGAGGGGGGAGCGTCCCCCGTGTTCAGGCCGAATCTTGTGCATTTCGAACCGTGGGAAGTTGCCCAAAAGTCGATGGGAGTGAATGTGACTGCTCAACCCGACTTTGAGACTTGTAAGCCGGGTAGCTCAGCCGGGTTTGACCCGGCGGTTCTGCCGACGGTCTCGTCTTCGAGGCGGATGCCACCCCCGTGTACAGGCCGATTTTCGTGCATTTCCAACCGTGGGAAGTGGTCTAAAAGTCGATGGGAGTGAACGTGACTGCTCAACCCGACTCTGAGGCTTCTAACCCGGGTAGCTCGGCCGGGTTTGACCCGGCGGTTCTGCCGACGGTCTCGTCTTCGAGGCGGGTGCCTCCCCCGTGTACAGGCCGATTTTCGTGCATTTCGAACCGTGGGAAGTGGTCTAAAAGTCGATGGGAGTGAACGTGACTGCTCAACCCGACTTTGAGACTTGTAAGCCGGGTAGCTCAGCCAGGTTTGACCCGGCGGTTCTGCCGACGGTCTCGCCTTCGAGGGCGGACCCTCCCCCGTGTACAGGCCGGTTTTCGTGCATTTCGAACCGTGGGAAGTGATCCAAAAGGGAATGGGGGTGAACGTGACTGCCCAACCCGGCTTTGAGACTTGTAAGCCGGGTAGCTCAGCCGGGTTGGACCCGGCGGTTCTGCCGACGGTCTCGACTTCGAGGCGGGTGCCTCCCCCGTGTACAGGCCGATTTTCATGCATTTGCAACGGTGGGAAGTTGCCCAAAAGTCGATGGGAGTGAATGTGACTGCTCAACCCGACTTCGAGACTTGTAAGCCGGGTAGCTCAGCCGGGTTTGACCCGGCGGTTCTGCCGACGGTCTCGCCTTCGAGGGGGGAGCCTCCCCCGTGTACAGGCCGATTTTCGTGCATTTCCAACGGTGGGAAGAGGTTCAAAAGGGGATGGGAGTGAATGTGACTGCTCAACCCGACTTTGGCGCTTCCGAGCCGGGTAGCTCAGCCGGGTTTGACCCGGCGGGTCTGCCGACGGTCTCGTCTTCGAGGCGGGTGCCTCCCCCGTATACAGGCCGATTTTCATGCATTTCGAACCGTGGGAAGTGGTCCAAAAGGGAATGGGGGTGGACGTGTCTGCTCATACCGACTTTGAGACTTGTAAGCCGGGTAGCTCAGCCGGGTTTGTTCCGGCGGTTCTGCCGACGGTCTCGTCTTCGAGGCGGGTGCCTCCCCCGTGTACAGGCCGATTTTCGTGCATTTCGAACCGTGGGAAGTGGTCCAAAAGGGGATGGGAGTGAATGTGACTGCTCAACCCGACTTTGGCGCTTCCGAGCCGGGTAGCTCAGCCGGGTTTGACCCGGCGGGTCTGCCGACGGTCTCGTCTTCGAGGCGGGTGCCTCCCCCGTATACAGGCCGATTTTCATGCATTTCGAACCGTGGGAAGTGGTCCAAAAGGGAATGGGGGTGGACGTGTCTGCTCATACCGACTTTGAGACTTGTAAGCCGGGTAGCTCAGCCGGGTTTGATCCTGCGGTTCTGCCGACGGTCTCGCCTTCGAGGGGGGAGCCTCCCCCGTGTTCAGTCCGATTTCCATGCATTTCCAACCGTGGGAAGTTGCCCAAAAGGGGATGGGAGTGAATGTGACTGCTCAACCCGACTTTGGCGCTTCCGAGCCGGTTAGCACAGCCGGGTTTGACCCGGCGGTTCTGCCGACAGTCTCCTCTTCGAGGCGGGTGCCTCCCCCGTGTACAGGCCGATTTCCGTGCATTTCGAACCGTGGGAAGTGGTCCAAACGTCGATGGGAGTGAATGTGACTGCTCAACCCGACTTTGGCGCTTCCGAGCCGGGTAGCTCAGCCGGGTTTGTTCCGGCGGTTCTGCCGACGGTCTCGTCTTCGAGGCGGGTGCCTCCCCCGTGTACAGGCCGATTTTCGTGCATTTCGAACCGTGGGAAGTGGTCCAAAAGGGGATGGGAGTGAATGTGACTGCTCAACCCGACTTTGGCGCTTCCGAGCCGGGTAGCTCAGCCGGGTTTGACCCGGCGGGTCTGCCGACGGTCTCGTCTTCGAGGCGGGTGCCTCCCCCGTATACAGGCCGATTTTCATGCATTTCGAACCGTGGGAAGTGGTCCAAAAGGGAATGGGGGTGGACGTGTCTGCTCATACCGACTTTGAGACTTGTAAGCCGGGTAGCTCAGCCGGGTTTGATCCTGCGGTTCTGCCGACGGTCTCGCCTTCGAGGGGGGAGCCTCCCCCGTGTTCAGTCCGATTTCCATGCATTTCCAACCGTGGGAAGTTGCCCAAAAGGGGATGGGAGTGAATGTGACTGCTCAACCCGACTTTGGCGCTTCCGAGCCGGTTAGCACAGCCGGGTTTGACCCGGCGGTTCTGCCGACAGTCTCCTCTTCGAGGCGGGTGCCTCCCCCGTGTACAGGCCGATTTCCGTGCATTTCGAACCGTGGGAAGTGGTCCAAACGTCGATGGGAGTGAATGTGACTGCTCAACCCGACTTTGGCGCTTCCGAGCCGGGTAGCTCAGCCGGGTTTGACCCGGCGGTTCTGCCGACGGTCTCGTCTTCGAGGCGGGTGCCTCCCCCGTGTACAGGCCGATTTTCATGCATTTGGAACCGTGGGAAGTGGTCCAAAAGGGAATGGGGGTGGACGTGACTGCTCATACCGACTTTGAGACTTGTAAGCCGGGTAGCTCAGCCGGGTTTGACCCGGCGGTTCTGCCGACGGTCTCGCCTTCGAGGGGGGAGCCTCCCCCGTGTTCAGTCCGATTTTCGTGCATTTCCCACGGTGGGAAATGGTATCTTTCATTACGGGGACAAGGGTCTGAAGCGGTGAAGTCAGTAACCGGCATAGTTAAGGAAAGGGTTCGAATTTTCTCAACAGTACGAAAAAAGTGAGCAGGGAAGCTAGAGAAGGTGTCAGTGAGTCCCAAACGAGTGAACCGCAAAACTTAGGGAAATGCCCGAAAGCGTTTTAAAGGGTGAAATCGGGAACGAGGAAATGATGGGAAAGTGCCTGAAAGTGCTAAATGAGTAAACAGAAAAACGAAGAAAAATGTTTGAAAAGAAGAAGTGAGTAACCAGGAAAACTTAGAAAAATGTTCAAAACGAAGAAATCAGTAACCAGGAAAACTTAGAAAAATGATCAAAAAGAAGAAATGAGTAACCAGGAAAACTTAGAAAAATGTTTAAAAAGAAGAAATCAGTAACCAGGAAAACTTAGGAAAATGTTTAAAAAGAAGAAATCAGTAACCAGAAAAACTGCGAAAAATGTTTAAAAAGAAGAAATGAGTAACCAGAAAAACTTAGAAAAATGTTTAAAAAGAAGAAATCAGTAACCAGGAAAACTTAGAAAAATGTTTAAAAAGAAGAAATCAGTAACCAGGAAAACTTAGAAAAATGTTATAAAAGAAGAAGTGAGTAACCAGAAAAACTTAGAAAAATGTTTAAAAAGAAGAAATCAGTAACCAGAAAAACTGCGAAAAATGTTTAAAAAGAAGAAATCAGTAACCAGAAAAACTTAGAAAAATGTTTAAAAAGAAGAAATTAGTAACCAGAAAAACTTAGAAAAATGTTTAAAAAGAAGAAATCAGTAACCAGAAAAACTGCGAAAAATGTTTAAAAAGAAGAAATCAGTAACCAGGAAAACTTAGAAAAATGTTTAAAAAGAAGAAATCAGTAACCAGAAAAACTTAGAAAAATGTTTAAAAAGAAGAAATCAGTAACCAGAAAAACGGCGAAAAATGTTTAAAAAGAAGAAATCAGTAACCAGAAAAACTTAGAAAAATGTTTAAAAAGAAGAAGTGAGTAACCAGAAAAACTTAGAAAAATGTTTAAAAAGAAGAAATGAGTAACCAGAAAAACTTAGAAAAATGTTTAAAAAGAAGAAATCAGTAACCAGAAAAACTTAGAAAAATGTTTAAAAAGAAGAAATGAGTAACCAGAAAAACTTAGAAAAATGCTTAAAAAGAAGAAATCAGTAACCAGAAAAACGGCGAAAAATGTTTAAAAAGAAGAAATCAGTAACCAGAAAAACTGCGAAAAATGTTTAAAAAGAAGAAATCAGTAACCAGGAAAACTTAGAAAAATGTTTAAAAAGAAGAAATGAGTAACCAGGAAAACTTAGAAAAATGTTTAAAAAGAAGAAATGAGTAACCAGGAAAACTTAGAAAAATGTTTAAAAAGAAGAAATCAGTAACCAGAAAAACTTAGAAAAATGTTTAAAAAGAAGAAATCAGTAACCAGAAAAACTTAGAAAAATGTTTAAAAAGAAGAAATGAGTAACCAGAAAAACTTAGAAAAATGTTTAAAAAGAAGAAATCAGTAACCAGAAAAACGGCGAAAAATGTTTAAAAAGAAGAAATCAGTAACCAGAAAAACTTAGAAAAATGTTTAAAAAGAAGAAGTGAGTAACCAGAAAAACTTAGAAAAATGTTTAAAAAGAAGAAATGAGTAACCAGAAAAACTTAGAAAAATGTTTAAAAAGAAGAAATCAGTAACCAGAAAAACTTAGAAAAATGTTTAAAAAGAAGAAATGAGTAACCAGAAAAACTTAGAAAAATGTTTAAAAAGAAGAAATCAGTAACCAGGAAAACTTGGAAAAAAACACTTAGAAAAATTTTCAGCAAAGTGTGAAAAATATTCTAAGTGTCAGCGGAGGAAAATGCTGCAGCATCGGGAAAGATTCGCAAACTTACACCGAACATGTGCTCCGAAGTGCCGGAGGAATTGGGTGAATTGAGCCCGGCAAATGGCCAGCTGTCGTTTTGTGCCTGCAGCCCGAAAACTTTAACTTTGTCTGTCGCGGAAGTCCGGACCGAGAAAAATCCAAACGGTTTTGACCGGACCGAGTTCCAGACCGATGCAGTCAAATTTGGAATTCAGACCCATTCAGTGCCACTTGTAGTTTTTCCGCAGTGAGGTTGGCGGGGTACCCGGAGATATATGGGAACACGATTTTTAGAACAAAATGGCGGCGCGGGACCGTTCTGAAAGGCATCCGAAAAACGGTTCCACGGGCATAGCACTTTAATGACAGGTATGAGTGCATGCCGGAGAGCTCTTGGAAGTCGAATTTTTGACACTTTGTCAATTTTTTGACAGATTTGACAAACTCTTTCTGTCTGTTCTAAGAGTCAGTCAGAGACTTGTGCGGCGGTCTTTTGACACTATTGGAGGGCGGGCAAACCCCACGTTGACTCCGGCCGTCCCTCCACAGGCGCTCGTGTCCAAAATGAAGGCGAGAGACGCGAGTGGCCTGGTTCCCTTGGGTGTTGCCAAGAAGGCTGCGGGCTGACCGTTGCCTGAGCACTCCCTAAAGCCTCTTGTGATGAGAGCAGACCTCGCCTGCCGCACGACCGGCTCTGGGAGTCGTTGGGCCGCTATTTGTGAATAGTCTGGTCCTCCTCTGCCACCCGGACAAGCGCGATGGCTCTGCCGCCCTGCGGTGCTCGTCACCCAGGTTTGGGGAACACGATACTCGTAACAAAAATAAAAGGCGGCTCGGGACCTGCAGGCGAAAGGGGTCCCGTGGTGCTAAGCACGTCGACTTCGGGTCTCGGTGCAAGCCGGAGAGCTCACGGAAGTCTAAAGTTTTCGGCACGTGGTCGAATCTTTTCAAAGGCTTACCCGGCTCTTTCCGTCCATTCTGAGAGTAAGTCAGAGGCCGGTGCGGAGGTCTCTTGACAATCGGAGGGGGTGGTGGCCCTCCGCAGGCGCTCGTGTCGAAAATGAAGGCGAGAGACGCGAGTGGCCTGGTTCCCCTGGGTGTTGCCAGGAAGGCTGCGGGCTGACCCTTGCCTGAGCACTCCCTAAAGCCTCTTGTGATGAGAGCAGACCTCGCGCGCCGCACGACCGGCTCTGGGAGTCGTTGGGCCGCTATCTGTGAATAGTCTGGTCCTCCTCTGCCACCCGGCCAAGTGCGATGGCTCTGCCGCCCTGCGGTGCTCGTCACGCAGGTATGGGGCACACGATGCTCGTAACAGCAAATAAAGGCGGCTCGGGACCTGCAGGCGAAAGGGGTCCCGTGGTGCTTCGCACGTCGACTTCGGGTCTCGGTGCAAGCCGGAGAGCTCACGGAAGTCTAAAGTTTTCGGCACGTGGTCGAATCTTTTGAAAGGCTTACCCGGCTCTTTCCGTCCATTCTGAGAGTCAGTCAGAGGCCGGTGCGGCGGTCTATTGACGACCGGAGGCTCCCATGGGTGTTGCGATGAGGGTGGAGGGCACAGAACCTTGCCTTAGCACTCCCTAATAAAGCCTCTTGTGAAGAGAGCAGACCTCGCGCGCCGCACGACCGGCTCTGGGAGTCGTTGGGCCGCTATCTGTGAATAGTCGGGTCCTCCTCTGCCACCCGGCCAAGTGCGATGGCTCTGCCGCCCTGCGGTGCTTGTCACGCAGGTATGGGGCACACGATGCTCGTAACAGCAAA